>NC_084663.1:99059189-99139189 GCF_028389875.1 Rhea pennata | reverse complement strand
AAAGCACAGTGCTAGTAGCTTCAGACAACCTGAGTTTTCCCTATACCAAAGAGCAATATATCATTAAAGAACACAAACATTTTTTTCTTTTGGTTACACTCTTAGAGGTCTGACTCAGTTTGCTTACTTTCATCAGTGGATTCAAAAGCTTAGTTTCAAGTTTGATCTTACTGAGGTTTCCATTTAAACAAAAAAAGAATTCAAAGTCTAGCCTTGCCTCAGCATGCAGTAACTGAAAGATAATTCAAAAACTTGTGGAAAATGTGTGCAAGCAAACAGCAGTATTAACAAATTTCAATTAAAAACACTTCAGAAACAGCGTGCTTTGTGAACCAGTCTCTGTGTGGTTTCTCTTTCAAGAGCCAGGGACTGCAAAAGCAGTTACTGTTCTATTCCCAACAGTCTCACTGTAATACCTTTCACTGAAAAGTTATTTAGGTTCAGTGACCTCGTGAGCAATCATGGTGTTAAGTTACACTTGAAAGAGTTCTACAGACTTTGTTTGGTGATCCCAGCAAACCTAGAATTATCTTAAAGATCACAAGACACTCCTCTTTACCCGTTCTTTCCATTTCTACCTCTCTGGAGAGCACAGAGAGCCCTTATTTTCAGCTTTGCAGTACTTTTCATTAGAAACTTTGTATGCATTTTATGAAGATTAAGCCAAAGTGAAAGCGGAATGCTCATAGACGCCAGAGAAGTGTCTCTGCTTTTGTTGAACCGTTCTGAGCCAACTGCTACAGTGATGGGAAAGTTGATTCTGGTAACATTAATTTAATAAACCACACAGATGTACTTACATGTGCTCATTAATTTTCCACCATCCTCGCTCACAGCTTTTAATATTCTTCTCACTTATGGTATAGTTATGAAACTTCAGTGCTATACCGAGGCTCTTTTGTGGAGTCTGTTGTGAGCAAGAAAGACAGTATAGGCAGTCTCCCTTTTCCTTTTGTGGACACAGCACATGAAAGTCCTTAGATACGTCCCAGCTCTCAATAGGGCTTTGCAGTGCCAAGCAAGGGAAGCTGTGTTCACTTCCCCAGCTCAACAGCCAGCACCTGAGACACCTGCCAACAATTCAGTCACCAGTAAAAGCAAAGGTTGGCAAAGCCCAACCACAGCTGCAAGCTTTCCCCCTCTCAAGCAAACAATCCTTTCATCTTCAAAATGCCACTGGCCATAGATCCGGAGCTTTTGTATTGAGATCAAAACACTCAGACACATCCAACTTAACCAGCTACTGCTGCTGTCTGTCCATGTGCAAGTAGAGTTAGATATCGCATTGAATACCAGTGTCATCTTTGAAATACTAGGAATTATTTCTGTCAAGTATTGTGGTCTTCTGCTAGCATCTGCTCAGCCAAGGTATTTTAAGCATGGTAGTATCATGAGGGTATGTAACTAACAGAAGTTCCTTTTTTAAAAGGAACATAACCTTTTTAAAGGAACATTGTCTTGTAAAAAAGGAGGGCTGAGTCAGAACAAGAATACAGAAATGGAGGTTTTTCTCCTTCTCTCTTACAGACAATATATAATTTGGGAAACAAGGGAAGTTTCAATATTAAACTGTCAGGAAATTAAATGGTTTTGAGAAGTAAGTCCAAGGGGGTTGCCCACAGTAAGTGTTCGGAAACTGGGCAGGTATGAACTGAAGATGAAGTTCGGCAAAAAGGCCACTGTCCTAGTTTTCTAGAGGAAGAGTCTTTAGGTCTTGGCTAGCTGGACTCCGCTTTAACTGGTGTGATTCCACATGGGCAACCACTACTTTAGCTAGAGATGAGTAGCAAGACTACATTGTATTCTGTGCCGTGCTTTTTACAGAGGAATATGCGGTGTTGGCACAGAGGTACCAGAAAAGTTCCTGAAGAACTTCTGAAATCTGTTCGTTGTTTCAGGGAGTAATCTTGCTAGAAAACAAGATGCATTAATAGATTTTGTTCATAACAAATTATGAGATGTCACCCAACACAGAATAAGGTTGCAACATTTTGGAGAAATCAGACAACACATAACAAGACTATCTGAAATGGATTAAGCTTTTGATCATTCACATATAGGAAAGTACCTGGAAAAGATGCAGAAAAAAAGATAGGGAAAAAAAAAGAGAGAGAGAGAGAGAGAGAAATGGGCAGAGTTAGAAGACAGAGTTCAACTTATTAAGCAAAATAGGCTTATAGGGGAATAACAGAGAAGCAGCAGCACTGACTAAATTAGAGGCAAAGGTTTCTCTTTTGTCCCTTTTTTTGTCCTCCTCAATTTGAGAGGAGGGGAAGAGAGCAGAGAAGAAAAATCAGTGACATCTCTCATTCTTTGCAGTAAAGCAGTTCCGAGGCTAACCCTCAAAAATTTATCTTAGCTTTTCAACTTCAAAACCAGAAAGTTTAGCTGATTTCTTGTTGAAAATAAGGGCACGGAAAAGAAAAAACAAACAGACAGATACTCAGCTGTCTCACTTTGATAAACTACCACATCTATGAGAACCCAAACTATGCCCTATGCAATCTTTTCTGCTATACTTCAAGGCTCTCTGTGCCCAAAACATGCAATAATGCTTAGAGGGAGAGAGAGAGCATATGCACATGCCAGTTACCTGGAAGCTCCACACACAGAGACACTTTGGAGGATAATAGCTTGGATAATACGGACTCATGATCCTCCCTTCATAGCCAATTTTCTCTTTTGTCACTATTGTTTTTCCACACTCTGGAGGTGGGGGGAGAAGGGAAAAATTAGGAAAAAAAAAAAAAAAAAAAAGAGATACAGAAATTGGTGAACCTTAACATATTTGTAATGCTATTTCTGTGGGCTAAGCATCCAAATTTATCACAACTCCTCAAATGTTAAACAGGACAGCTTTGGAATTATGTTTATCTGGGTTCAAAATGGGGGGAAAAAAAAGAGAGAGAGAGAGAGAGAGTTTCCGAAAGATGCAGTCAAGGGATGTAAAAATGTAGGAATGCTTGCTGAGATAATCTGTTGAATCTGTCTCTCGCAAAACAGGAAGCTCACCAGTTCACATTATCTATTAGAATATATTAAGGCCATCAGAAATGACTGCAGCCTCACATTTCCACTCAAAAGTTTGGAAATCACAAAATGTCTTTTCCGTCTTTAAATGGAGCATTTTACTGGGCTGTTGACTTTTATTTTGGCTCTACAGGAATAGGAGAAAACATTGTAAAGGTTTATGCGAGTTATTTCACTGAAGGAAGTTCTACAAACAAGTCTCAGACAAACAGTACTGCACATTAAGGCATCAATGTATAGTAGTACCTGAGCACATCTAGTCTTAAAAAAAATATAGCCGATTAGACAATAAATGGGCATCAGCCCCCTGGAAGCCAAAACTTTCTTTTTACGAATATCCAATTGATTTAGAGAGAGAGAGAGAGAGAGAGAGAGAGAGAGAGAGAGAAACTCTCACTATCAAAACTATTCAGTATCTTTCTGAGTAGCTTGAATTTGAATTTCCAGATATTGGATTATGTTATACTTAGCTTGAATTTGAATTTCCAGATATTGGATTATGTTATACTCTTTGCCCGTGTGCTATCAGTTTGATGTCCTTGGTAATATTTGTAGATCAAGATCAAACTAAGTCTTAAAGCAATATTGACTGGAAAAGGGACTCTGTACACAAGCATAGCAAATTCATTTGTATTAATGAGGAGGTAGAGACCAATAGAAAATTCAAACAGATTTACTCAAGCTTTACCTTCTGAAATTTCCAGCTTTATCATCATCACTGAAAGTCTCAAACCAGGAGAAAGGGAAAAAAATGGTTTAACACCTAAAATAACTACTCCATCTACTGGCACACTGGAATCCTGAACAAGTTAATTCAGTCAGCACTGGTTTTAACATGCTGTCTTAATACTTCACATAAGGAGAGATAATTTGAACAGCTGAAGACAATTAGTAATTTAGAGGAGATGAAAAAAGAGACCAGGGTTTAGAAGAAAACGAGATACAGATCTACAAAAGTCATTTATCCAGACTTAGGAACATGGCAGTAACTTTAGGCTCTCAGGTAGAAATAACATAGTAAATATATATCCAAACTCAGAAAAAACAAACCTACTTTCTTGTGTAATGACCTCAAAATATCCACGAAATTCCTTCTGTTCCTTTGTCTGTGATGCCTTAAATATTACCAACATGAGATTATTTGTGGACACAAGTGACACCAATGAATCAGCTGGCTCACAGGCTCTGAAGGGGGAAGAAAGCAGAGTATATTCATAAGCGTATCTATAAGAAAAATACATCATTCCTACTCTGTGTGTAAGTTTTCCACTGCTGCAGAGCTTATCTACTCCAAAGCCTGGCACAAAAAAAAAAAAAGTCCATAAGTCCATGCACTTCAGCACAGAAGAACCTGTTACAAGACCAGTTAAAAACCTGGTATTTCAAAGTCACTGCTTGCAAGAATCGAATTAGCTACTGGGAATTTCAATCAAAAATCCCCAGACAAGAATAATGGGCCCTAAAAGAAAAATAGACCCTACACTCCCTCAAGCTGTCAGAGCCTCTGCTGTAGATTTTGTTATCACTCTAAACAGCTCAAACAGGGCAGCCAAAAAAAGACAAAAAAAAAAAAAAAAAAAAAAAAAAGTCACATAGTTTTAGGACTTCAGTCTTCCTATGAAGAGCACTAATCTTAATATGGAAGAAAAATTACCTCGAGGAAGGAAATTTTGACATTTTCTTTTAATCAACATCTGTTTTCTGTCAAGAAACAGAAATTCTTATCCAGTAACATGTGAACTCCTCATATTTCTCCTTGTATTTCTCTGTCTAGGTGAGAATGCATTTTATTGGTAGAATAAAGAATTTGAAGGATATTTAGCTGTTCCTTTTATAAGCCAGATCAACTTTTCTATTTGTGTAAGAAAAAAGAGAAAAGAAAAAAGTATCTTGCAGGTATTATCTGTATAGTAGATGAAGATCAGAGCAGTTTAAATGAAGCACAACTTCCAAAATTCAGATTGCAAATCTTTAGAAAAAATGAACTATTTTCAATGAATTCTCAAGGAAAATACATACTCACCGGTAGAGTATCTTACGTTTGATTGGCATCAGAGAGTCATAAATGGTTAGGGAGTCAGTGATGCAGTTATCTGCTTCAATCTGAAGGGATACTATTGAAAGACGAATAAGGTGGCCCACTAACGCGATCAGTTTAAAATAGCAGATTGTTCCCTCTGAAGTAGCAGGGACATCCAGAGGAAAGTGCTCGCGTAGGTGATCAGCATACAGATCATACATACAATTTGTTCCTGTGGAAATGTCACATTTTCAACACCAAACATCTGCTGTGAAACTGCTAAATCCACACGAAGTTCGAAAAAAAAACCAAAAGTCATATTGAGCTAAAGCAATATATGAAAGCATATCTAAACATAAAAGTAGCCTATTTATCCCACTTGCTGTTTTCACGTTAATTAGTTACATGTCTGTGGTCAAGGAAAAGTCTCTTTATAAAACTGCAGAGGATGGCACACAGTACTGTAAATAAATAGTTGTAGGGATATTTGCACTAAAACACTGCCATTTTATAGAACAGCTATTCACAGAGCACAAAGTTCTGTGGAGCCCAAAGGATAAACAACTTAAATCAAACAATTATTCCCTGGGAAATGTTCATCTACTGTCAGGGCAGAAATCAACCATTCTCCTTATGGATATTAGGATGCTTAGTAAAAACAAAACAAACAACTCCCCACACACATAACCTAGAATAATACTTAGTTTTTAAATTATTATTCAAATGTTCAGCTCCTCGATGTTTTAAGAAAAATGAGCTGTAACTGCTGCCATTCACTTAAGAGAAAAAAAAACCATTCAGGTTAGAAGGGACACTAGGACATTTGTTGTCCAAACTCCTGCTCAGAACAAGGTCAAAATGAATTGAAACTCATTTACTTAGGATTTTATCCAAGGACTTTATCCAAGCCTTGAAAACTTAGAGCATTAGAAATCACTGTTAAAAATCAAAGTCTTGTGAAATATGCACAGTATAGATGAGCCAACACAGCATAGTTTTTAAAATAATAATAATAAAGCCATGTCATAATTTAGACCAGAATCACCAGAACATTACCCTACTTGCATCTAACTTTCCAATTAAGCTGAAACCCTTACGGTTTTCAAGTCAAATATTTTGAGGTCTTTGTTTCAATTCAATATTACAGTTTCCATTCAGCAAAAAGCTTAGGGATTTTTTTGTTTCGTCATACCTAAAACTCTTAATATAGCTTTGAAAGGTGAGAAGGAACAAAATTGCAAACTAAGGAGAATAAGATCCAAAGTAAATATTTGCATGAATTTCTGCCAATTAAAAAGATAAGTCTCTGAAATAGCTACAATGGTGGAACTTCAATTAGAGCACTGCAAAAGTTTCCTATCAATTCTTGACTCAGATTAAACACTGGCCTTTCTACTAGTAGTTAATCAAGACAGGAAGTAGCAGGCTTTGTCTGACTTCCACTTCTAGTTTACAGTCCTGAAACTAATGGTATGAATGTTTTTGAACAATTTGCAAGGGTCACATACCATTCAACTGAATTACAATTATGACTGTTTAAAGCTTTATTTGAGCCATTGTTCTTCCTTCTTCTCTTATCTCTTCCCAGTAACATTCTTTTCATAATAGTTATTTGTGCTTATTTACTTACCCTTAACAAATTCAGACTTGCTCATAAAGAAGCTCTTCAGAGTTAAGTGTCTACAAGAATTTCTACTAAATGCTTAATAATGTGACTAGCTCACTGCTAGCAAGGAGCACAGTGCAGAGAACTAAGAGCCAGCTTTGGAACAGGAGGCAATGCAAGCATACCAGTTTGAAACCAAAGCTGGCTACAGTCTTTACACAAACCAATCCTACCAATCTGCTTAGCCACACACCACGACAGTGCCTGTCACCGGTGTCAGTGGTATCAGCACAAGTCCCTCTTCTAACCCACCCTTCAACAGATCTACATGCCCGTGCTTTGTCTGAACTAATCAACTGAATGAGTCCTTATGCCAAAATAACTCCACCACTCTCAAAATGCATCTGCAGGATGCAACTTCTGTGTATGCTGCTGCGTTAGCACATGCGTCTCTATGCTGCTTTCTGTAGCCTGAAGCAGAAACACTGAAGGGAACCCAGCCCGAGTCAGAAAATGAAGTTACACCAATATAAGGCTTTAAATCTTTCGGCAATCCATGTTGGCGTTTCCCTGCAACCTCGTCACATACCCACACTATGCTTCTTTTAGATACCATTCCAACTGTACTCAACTACACTAAGTCTCTGAAAGATGTCTAGAATGTGGCGTGTCGTTCGTCTCCCTTTGTGTGGAAAGGGGATCATATATATCCTAAAAAAACCCTTGGCATCAATATTTGTGCTACACTCTTCTTCCACTTGTTTTCTTCTCATTTAGGGAATACATTCTGCAATAAATTGAAGTATGAGATCTGACTGTAGTAATTCCTCTGCCCTAGAATACTGAAATATCTGAAACTAGCCAAAATAACTCTGTGAGTAATCACGAATGCACGCAATTCTTATATAATTGAAATGCCTGTAAAGAAATGTGGCAAAGGCCAATAATGCAGTTTGCAGTTAAATTAAAGAAAGGTTTTGAATAAGTGATTGTTTCAGCAAACATGAGTTGAATTTTGAGAAATTATGGGCTGATATCAAGCTAGGCATTGCTATCCATGGCCCAGGGTCTATATCCCAAAGTCAAGCTGCAGACAGCACATCTATGAGATCTTGGCTTGTATGCACTAAGAAAAGCAGTTGTTGAGCTCTGAGAAAGTAAGCAAGTTACAACTACACAAGATAACAGAGCAGAAAACACAGACAGAAACTTAATTGTTGAAATAGTAAAAATTAGTGTCTCACAAAAGAAAATCATGGACATGAAAAGGGATAAAGCCCTATTAAAAAAAAAAAAAAAGGAAGAATTAAAAGATAGCAATTTAGCCAAACGAAAAGTAAGCCTATTCTAAGGACAAGGGGAGTGAATACATCCCTGCCTAAATGATAACTTCTGGGCCAACAGAGACTCATTAGGTTTCTTCATCAAAGGTGATTAGCATATTAATGCTTAGTCTAGTAGCATATTAGTCCTAGGTATATATTCTTTGTATTAGTCAATGCAATTTTGTTGTACTTTGTTGTGTGTATGTTCTGCTTGTAAAGTCTCTCTGCACACTGCCAAAGAGCCCCAGTGGAAAGGTTACACAATGAAACCAAGCATGTATTTGAAAGGTGTCTCCCATGAACCTGGCAAAATTCAGCTGCTTAGGCTAACTTCTGCTATGGAACAAATTCAAAAGCAAAATTCATTATCCATCTTGGAGAAAAGGGGGAGGAAAAAGGACAGAGCTAAGCATTGCAGTTGTTGAGGGTAAATAAATGCCAACAGATGGATTTAGATTCAATACTACCCAAATTAGAAGCAGTTACTTTCTTCCCCTCCAACAGAAGGAACTGCAAACAAAGGACTGAGTTGGTTTATTTCTCTGGTACATTTGCAAAGTTTCAGTCAAAATAAAGGGAGACAGTTTCTATATTTGTTACATGCAAGACCTCTGGTCAGGGCATAAATGCAAAAGCTGAATTTACTCCTCTTAAATTAACACTGAGCAGTATCTTTGAGCCTAAGAGACAAACTAACGGCCTTCCTTTTCTCTCTCTCCTCTGCCAGGAAACTTCCAGGAATGGTGAATTACCTGTTCCTGTTGTTGACCAATAATCTGATCGAAGACCAGCTGCATAGAAAAAGAGAGATCTGTAAGTCTTCTCATTTGAACAAAATTCAGAATCTGGACTTTAATTCAATCACACATGCTTAAATGAGGTGCAAAACATGCAGAATAGAACAGCTGTCTCAAAGAGGGAGGCTGCCAAAGTCCCCTCAATCTCTGAAGATTCTGGGAGCAGCTTTGGAGCAGTCATGTCACAGGCGGAATCTCAATGCCTTAGGCAAGAAGTGACTGCATATGAATTGAGCAGTCAAATTTAACTGAAGGAGAGCGAGAGCATGCAAACAAGAGCGAGCACTCGTGAGAGAGTGCACGGGCAGGAGCGACTGAGAGAAGCTGAGAAGGTCATTTCCTCATCCATTGCTATGAAGTCTTCTTCAGCTTTCAATTAGACACTCGTCTGCATGGAGCTTGTTCTGACTTTGTTCACAGAGCTGAAAATCATGCATGATTTTGTAGCTAATTGCATTAACCAAGTACCTGAACACTACATTGCTGATTTCTTCCCCAAACAGAGGTGGCATTTAAAAAGTCAATGAATGAGCAGCTGTATAATACATTTTTAAATCTATATTAAAGGGGTGACAGGAATTTCATTTTTAATAGAGAGGCTGAAATTTGATCTCTGTGGAAGCCTTAACCCTTAATCTTTTGATACTTATCAAGTCAGCTTTACCCAAATCTGAGCTGGCTGCAAATGGTCAGGCTTAACTTCTAAATTTGGACATAACCACTTAAAGTAAAGGAGTCTTTTCAATCATGACACTTCGTACCTTAACTTGACCTACAGTTTTCTTTTTTTTTTATTACCACTTTAATATTAGAAATACTCAATAGAGATTTTGGTATGCTTATAGAAACTGTCACTCCAAGATAAAAGTGTCCGATTGTAACAAAATATTTCCTGAAGGATATGGGCAAGTCCTAATACTAACCACTTAGTACAATGGAGTCCATGTCAACTGCAAGGCCCTGAAGACTTCCCACTGAGGTCCGGTTGATGATACTTGTCTGAATGGAGTCCTTTAAGATGGCAGCCACACAGTCCTCACAGAGCACTTGACCTTTCGCCTGTGGTACTACAAATACGATCCAGAAATGAATAAGAAGGCCTCCATTGTTGTTGTTACTGAAATAAAGAGGTCCAATAGTTTGCCGTCATGGTGAAGGTTTTATCAAGACAGGACGCTTAACACAAGCTTCTAAAGTAGAAATTTAGAAGGCTATGGCTCATTTTGCATCTTGCCATGTTGTTTTCCCACACTGAACATATTTTCTTTCCTAAAAAAAATCCCCTAAATCTCCAATTAGGAATCTTCACTAGAAGAGTTCCTGAGTTCCTGAGGGCTCCTGACTTTTGAGGTCTATGGAAATCATCATGTCTGTTTGAACTAGATTTTCTCCTAAAGAGCATAAAAGAAATGAAAGAACAATCATCTCCAGAAATTGAGTACTCCATATCTCTGTGCACCTCTCCCTGTACGGTGTAGTATGCCAAAACAGCTGCCTATGCTATTTAGATAGCACATTAGAGGCTCTCTATCATCATCCTAATCTCTATCTGCTCTCTTGGCATGGAGGAAGATCTTTAAATTCAATGTACCCTGGAAGCTCATATTCCAAAACTGTATTGGTTCAAGAGGATTCAACAGTATCAATCATATTTAATTATCTGGCATTAATTGTATACCTCATACTAAAGTTCTTTATAGAAGTATAGAGGTTTTCCCTTCTACTATGCAAAGGGCTTTCTCAGTACAAAATAGTTTTATATCAATGAATATTATTTATAAAATATGCACAACTCTGTGCTTTAACAGAGGCCAAACTTCTTCGTATTGATGATCTAGCAGCCAAACTATCACCAAACCCTTTATGGGCATTATTTCATTTTACCTTAAACCATATTCCTAATAGATGCAGAATTGCTTATATGACTTAAGTTTACCCTTATTCATGTGAAATGAATTGGTATGAGTAATAAATGGATTTTGCTATCACAAGTGCATAGTAAAGAGATTAAATCACAACAACGAAAAATAGTCTTCTCTTGTAGCTCATTGCGTTAGATAATATCCAGCAAAAATACTAACACATTAACCACAGTTTTACCTGACTTCCGAAACAGTGGATTGCTTATAAAATTTGGAGAAAGAGGAGGTTGTGTAAACCAAGTTCATCTGAAAGAAAAAGTATTAAGCTGATGAAAATTTAGCATTCCTCCAAAACAACTAGATCTAGAGAGCTTACATGCCTAAGCTGTCTCAGAAACATCCTCTTTTTTATAAGGATTATGCAATTGTAGAGGTTTCCAAACATATGGTAAACAATCCAATCAAAGCAGCAAAAATGGACAGATCAGCTCTTCAAAGCATCCATAGAGAGTCCAGTATTCCCAAGAAGCATCAGGTTTTTCACACAAAACCAACTGAAATGTACAGCAACGTTTGTAATAAATAAGTGAGTTTGAAAAGCATGCGTATTCTTTTTCCAGGAAATCTCACACACACAGAGCTTCTTTCCTCATGCTGAAACTTTATGGCCATTCTTCAGGAAATGAGAACACTCTTATAATGCTGTATGTGTTCTCCAGCTGCAGTAATGATGCAGTTAAAGATATTCAGAGTATTTTTACAGAACAACAGAGTAATTGTGGTGGGAAGGGACCTCTGGAGATATCTAGTCCAATCCCCTTGCTCAGAGCAAGGTCAAGTAGAGCAGGTTGCTCAGGACTGTGTTCAGTTGGGTTTTGAATATCTCCAAGGATGCAGACTTCAGTCTCTCTGGGCAACCTGTTCCAGCATTTGACCATCCTCACAGTTTTTTCATATATTTAAATGAAATTTATTGTATTTTAATTCAATTTGTGCCCATTTTCTTCGCTAGAAGCTCAATGTTAACATATTTCGTACTAACACAGTGTAAAGTATGTGAGGAAAGAAAATTCTGCCTTTCATGCATTTGAAGAAAGCATGCTTCTGATTCCAACAGTTCCAAAGCTTGATGATAACCTTCATTCCTCACACACAAAAAGGCACACTGCTAAAGCCACAAGGTGGCATGTACCACAAGCTGTTCAGACCCCATCCTGCTGCTTAATAGTTAAAATCAATGCCAAAGTGACTGTAACAGATTCTTTTGAAGCAAAGGTCATAAAAATCACAGTAAGAATCACATTAACGTTAATCCCAAATTTTTGGTGTTCAACACAGGCAGTCCAAACAATTATTTTGAAGGCCTAAATAAAATGGGCAGATCTCAGTCTTTCTCCATATTAGGCTGCAAGGAGGTTTTACATGTTACTATTATTATCAAAGGAAAAAGGAGGCAATCTCGAGAGTTTCTTCCACTATCACTCTGGGGATCTAAGCCATGAACAAAATGGTGGGAAAACAAGCAAGCAAACAGATATCACACTAATGATTTTTGGCCAGTAGTCAAGTCATCAAGAAGCACAGGCTCAGCAATACAAAAATCTATTGGTGAGTTCAGGCAAAGATTATAGCCAGAAAAAACATTTCTGAGTTATATTTGGGTAGGAGGTGGTGACATTGGCAGTACTGGCAATTCATATTTGTTGGCAGTCCTCTCTCTCTCTCTCTCTCTCTCCATTTCATGCCACAACCACAAGATGCTCTGAGGCAAGAGCAAGACACAGGCTTAGACATTACAGCTGATTAGAGCTGCTCTCCGCCAAAACAGTGGAGTTGGGATGCTATTATGGGGTAGAGGAGGATGCTTCACGCACTGCTACACCCCTTCCTAAAAACACTGCAGTGCTTAACATGGAAGGAAGACTAAACTGCCTGCTTTCAAGTCTTTTGGGCTGGGGGAATATTCATTCCTCTTATCAAAGATGGAGCTGGAAAACACAAGCAGTGAATTCAAACTATAAGATGACAAAAACTTTGCAATTATTCAAAAATCACTTGAATGCATCTGATCCATTTATTTTTGTATTTATTTTTGTTGGACAGTTTTGTCGCTATTGCTATAACCATCATGTGGACAATGCTTCATTTCCTGACATTAATGATTTTTTCCCCACACCAAATGCCTTTAAAGTCAAATTTCTTTTTGACCAAGATTCCCTTATCTCTCTTCTCTGTGTTAAGCAATCTTAGCAGCCTGCAAGAGAGTACTATTTCTACTATGACTGACTGGTGTTTGGAAAGAATAAAGGCCTTTAGATTTGGCATCAGATACAAATGTAAATGTGTTCGAGAACTCTAGAGTAATTCTGGAGTAATAATAGATGCTATAAGGCACAAGACTGGCAGCAAATACCAATTTGAATTCAAGAAATTTCATCAGTTTAAAGTCTCAAAAGTGGCAATTAAGTTTTGAAGGGCTTTTGTAGGGTTCTATTCACAGACCCTGAATTGGGGAGAGGTAAAAGGAAGGGATATATATATTTCTTTTACGTATCAAACAGACCTTTCCTAGATTTAGTTTGTAATTAACCAGTTGAAAGTAGCTAGTCCCTTCCTGCCTCCAGGTACCCACCCTTTGTGCACAGTCTTCTAGAGAAGCAAAGACATCTAACACCACAACAAGGCACAACACAAGGCTTCTCCTCAATGCCACCCAAAAGCTGCATGTTCTGTTCACAGGTCTGAACATTTTGCTAGCCAGGTCGCCCATGCATCTTACCACTTGCTGCACATTCTGTGCCACAGAGAGAAATTCTTTCGACTCCTTCTGCCTGTATTCTGGAAGAAATTCTATGTTGGCAACACGAAACAGTCCAACAAAATACAATGCATCTTTGTTTTCTGCCTGAACTGCAAGAAACAAGAACCACAGTTAGCCTCCAATATATATATATATATATATTTGTAAACAAAGTGCTTTTACTGATCTAATACCAAACCAAAATGACTTATTCAGCCTTACAGTAGAAAAGGCTCTACCAAACGAACACTATATTTTCACGGCCAAACTGTTCTAGACAAGTACCACACTATGAAGACTAATTGAGCACCTGCAACTCTACACACAAGGAAAGATACCCCTGTAAAAACAAAGCAACAAAATGAAGGCAGTATCAATATCCAGATTCCAGAGTAGCCCTAAGGAGTCTTATACAATATTAGCCTCAGGGACCTGAAGAGGAGACATAGCTTTTCCTGCCCAGTTAGGCACATGAAGTAGGAAGAAGACATTCTACAGAGATGGTAATTCTGTCCAGAGTTTTCACAGATCTTGGCAAAACCCTTTTGCCTTCTGCATTTTGCTTCCTGAAACCTTTTATCTTCTTTATTCTGTGTGAGAGGTAGAGGGCTTGCATGGCCTTTATTCAGCCAAGAAATACAGTGGATTTCAGAATTTCTAAGGATTTCAGAATTTCTAAGGAATCAAGTTCATAGGAGCTGTCAAGCCTGCACAATTATCTAGTACATGTAAAGAATACTTTGCATAACCCATTAAAAGAAAAAAAAAAGACATTTCCTATAGCAAGCAGCTCTGCCTGCTTTCGTAATTGCTTGTTAATCCAACCTTCTGAAACAAGTCCTAACAAAGACAGTCAAAAGTCTTCCAGGTCTCATTTAAATAAGATGCTTGTTTATTTTAGAAAAAACCTTCAAGATAAGTAAGATCCTAAAAATATCTGAGAGTACTGTTGGGGATGGTGATTGGCTCGATCTTTCAGTAACTCACCAATAAAGAGCCACAGTAAAGTCCAGGTTATAACGCCTAAGATGAACAGAACAAGGGTAAAGAGAATGATTTTGTTTTGAAAATTCCACATTGACTTTTCTTCTCTGTTCAGTTTCAATTTGCCGTGTTTTTTCCTTGCCAGAATCCTCTTTGCTAATCTATCTTCTCCCGTTACCATTTGGACCGAGATGTTGGATACCTAAAACAAGGTGAAAAACATCAAGCGATAGGGGACATACAAACAGCAATTTCAAACAGCACCTGGCTGACCAACAACTCAAATAGATTCCCACACACATTGATTTGTTACCACACAAACCACAGCTCCATTAATAATAGTTGCGTGAAACTCCAGTCAGGAAGCAGGATCTTGTTCTTCCAGAAACAAAGCAGACATAACACAGATGCAGTCCCTATTGCCTAGGGTTTATTGCATAGGGACAGAAGAACACAATGTACCCTAAGACAATGTCTCACCATGCAACTGCTACTCCCTATTAGCCATCTGAATGGGTGCTGATGTGCACGTGCATCTTTTATTAGCATGAGGTATATTAGCCCTCTTTAGTCAAAAGGGCAGACAATCTTGAATTACCTTGCATTGTCTGTGTATGCGTCTCAGCCACAGACAAGTATGCTGAAGAGCAGCTTTTCACCATTAGCTTGATAATATAACTTAGCAAGAAGTCTCATGACCCAAATAGCTGCTATGCATGTGCAAGCTGAGTGCAGGCATATATTCATCCATACATTCCACCCTTTGTTTCAAGTGGGAAGTGAGCTAACACATTACTCAAATAGTTAATACTTTTTCCGATACTACAGCCTTTTCTTTCTCTGCTAGGTCCCAGGAGACAGGCATATGCACGCTACCCTTGCTACTCCTAGTCTAAGGTCAAAATGTCATTGCCATTCTAGAGGGGGGGAAAAAAAAGTCATTGCCATTCCAAACAAACAAAACAGAAAACACCCAAACCCTCCGAATTTAAGCCCATTTTCTTCTCAGACCAAAACCTATCCCAGTACCAATGGCTTCAACCCATTCATCCCTCCAAAGACATCTCAGCCTCCTTTCAAGATGAGGAGTGGTAAGTATGAGCCACCTCCTCCTATGTGTCCAATTCCTTTTGAGAAGTGCTTTCCAGGAAATGGGAGGACACAGCACAGTTCTTACTGCGAGGGGACCCTGAACAGAGTTATCCAGCCTGGTTATGTATCCGCTTAGCGGAAGCCCAGATTACCTAAAGCTACACACAAAAATACTTCCTATCTTTAGCAGGTCCAAAAGACTGTCCTATGGGACTATTATCTACAAGAACAGTTTTTACTTCCTACAAGTATTGTATCTATGTACAGTTTGGCCACTCCTGCAACAGAAACTCAAGATGTTAACAAACATACAAGTATTTAAGCATACAAGCAATGCGTATCAATAGCTGTATGCACAGCAAGAGCTGGCAGGAGGAATCATCAAGACTTTATGAAATTCCGACCTAGAGAGCTCCTGTCACAGTTAGTCAAATGCTTTGTTGTGAGGCCAGCTAGAAGTTGAGTCACCTTTTCTCAAGTCAGTTTATTGCCATCACTCACGTGTAGGCTATAGGGATTTCCAGAAGATTAATAATCAAGTGCACTGAATATGAACACGTGCATAGCCCTAATACTTAGCTACACTACAATTACAACTGCAGACAAGATAAATTTCATTCTTATATCACAACTATAATTCAAATGTGATAATGTTGCCACATCTATGAGGAAGATTCAGGAAAGATATTCCAACAAACAGCATGATGCTAGCAAGAGAGAAGCTCTGCAAGAGGCTGTTTAGGGAGGTAGCAGGATCTCCACAGCTGGAGATATTGACAAATACCAGTTAGCAACAGCAGCAGGAAATCTTCAGTGGAAAATACCTCTGTTGAAGCATAAAACAGGCTTTGGGGCAGAGCAATCTGGCTTAAGACTTCGTACAAAGATGAAACAATTTCATTGCTGTAAGGATAACGGAAAAAAAAAAAACCAAACTTTTTATTGGTTTTGACCTTCATCCTTGGAGTAGTTCTACACATCTTAAGAGCATTTTTAGAGTGGATCTCTCCACTCTCACAGCCTGTTTTATGACAGTGTGGGGCCAGGATGTTGCTCAGAAGTACATCAGCTCTTAGTGGTGTAAATCAAGAATCTCTGGCCATGCCTACTGAGTCACTGAATTGCTTACTAAAGGTGCAGTAAGTCTCATTCTGCTGAGGGACTGCCCTCATATCATCTTCCACCCCCTTCACTGCCGACCCAGAAATACACCAAAATAGTTCACTAACTGACCAGAACAGGTGCAGAGACAATAGCACAGGCCTTGACTTGGGCAGATCTGACAGTTCT
Source organism: Rhea pennata (assembly GCF_028389875.1). Classification (NCBI taxonomy): domain Eukaryota; kingdom Metazoa; phylum Chordata; class Aves; order Rheiformes; family Rheidae; genus Rhea; species Rhea pennata. The sequence continues at coordinate 99,122,383 of NC_084663.1, read as the reverse complement.
CCATGCTCCATAGGCCCTCATTATCATTTGTAGAGCTACAAGGTATAGGCAGCACAGAGAAAGACTGCAACAAGCTGCCAGGCTACCTGCCATCGTTTCATTCTTTGGAGCCTCATGGAAAGCACATCACAAGAGTGTGTGGCCCATAATAAACTAAAAGGTGCAAGCATGAGACTCATTTTTCATCCCTACTAACTATATTTCACTGAAGGAGAAAAATGAAAGACTGCAAATATCAAAAGGTATCCAGTTAAGAACTGTACACTGAATTAGCAATGTGAGATTCCAAGTTCAGTTTGGTGGCTGCAGGCAGCACGTGCCTTTGAAGCTCAACTCCCAGGCCAAGTGTAACTTGGCAAAAGCAGCCTCCAAAAGACTGTGTCATCTACAACAGAAGATTGTTTCCTTTTTCCTAGCACTAGTGGAACCATATCTGAAGTAGTATGTCCAGTTTGGGGACCATCAGTACAACAGAGATGTTGATAAACTGGAACAATTCCAAGGGAAGGCCACTAAGATCATCAGGGCTAGAACACGTGATGTATGCAGAAAGGTGGAGGGCACTAGGCTGTTTAGTTGGAGAAGAGAAGGCAAAGTAAGCATATGTGTTGTAAATGAATTGTAGATTTCCACTATCTAAAGGAGTTATAGAGAAGACAGAGCAGGACTTGTCTCAGTGATGCATAGTGAAGAGAGAGTCACAGAAACCATGTGTTACAGCAAAGGAAATTCCATTTGGAAGTAAGAGAAAAGTGTCATGATGGATAACCCTCATGAGGTTGTCCAAACAGCAGAGCAGGGGCCCAGAGACATCAGGAAACCTCCATCACTGGAGATATTTGAAATTTAATAGAACAAGATGTGAGCAATCTACTCTGGCTTCAACGTTAGTCCTGCCTTGAGCAGAGGGATGGTAGATCACCTTCAGGGATTTTTACAACTGAAAGTTCTCTATGATTCTCTGCTATAATTGCCCTTAAAATGCTTCACGGATAGAACATCTACAGCTATCAAAAACATCCCTCGCCAGGCCAGTAGTCAAATGCAATGGCTTTGACTTCTGAGCTAAGGATGTTCAAAGATGATCAAAATAAAATGTTTAATACTAAAGTAATGACTGGCTTAGTACAGAGTACTTTACCTTGATACAGATACTCAGCTGGAAGACCCTAGGCTTTTACTTCACATTTATTTGCAGAAGTGGTAATTAACAGCAATTGTTTTGCATGTTCTCAAGAAGAAATTGAATTTCGTAGTCTGCTATATTTTTAAAATAACTTATTGAGTAAGATTCTATGTAAGAATGAAAACCAAATTTTCTATTTGCATATTTAAAGCTCTGATCTATCATGTAAAGTTCCCTGATACTCTCAGGTGTTCACCGAACAGCATGAGACAGCGCATAATGCTTGGTTCTGACATACGAAATTTGAGCCACTTTATGGACTCACTGGGAACTGTTGCCACTTTTATCAAGATTCCCCCCAAGAATTCTGCTTAGATTTGTCTGTGCCATTCCTGTTTGTACGTGTACACCTAATCAGAGGTTTTCTTACTTAGACACAGAATCTAATCACGGATCTATAAAAGCTTGTCAGGACTGATATTGCTGGAATGCAATATGCACTCACATCAATCAACATCTTCATTGTATCTGCTGTAATGAGAATTTTTAAGTGCAATTCATGCATTGAGGCTTGTGTGGCAAGCCTCTCTTATGCAGAATTCATAAAAAAACACTGATTGTTATGCTCTAGATTTTCAATATATCCTTAAATTAAATGAGTTTACCCAAAAAGTTTTATAGCAAGGAAAACAATAACAACATTAAGTTGTTCCCTCAGTATGGATGACAATTCTTAATTCAGGTTTCCTTTGCTACAGCTTAGTTTCTGTAGTCTAGAATTGGTTTCCAGCTTGCATTCTGAGTATCAAGATACACTACATTATTCAATTGCTTTTTGTCATGTTATTCCTCATGCAGCACCCCCCTTCTGCATCTCCTCAGGACAAAGCAAAACAGAGCACTTTACTTACTTAATGTTGCCTTTCTTACCTAGAAACTGATTTGCAATCAGAAAAAGCAGTGTCATGACACCAAAAAAAAAATTCGTATCACCACACTGACATTCCCATTATTTCAGTTGTCCATAAATACATGTTACCAGCAATCTGAAGATATACAAAAACACACTGACAGTTCCAGATTTAGTTATAGAACTGACAAAGTCATAACAAAGCTAGCTAGGATGTCAAGCTTAGTATTTGACTTAGTAGATAATAACTGATCTCACAGTGTTAAGAAGTGTACGAAATCAAGAATGCTTAATTCAACTACTTACATTCAGTTCATCTTCAGGTTTAGCTGCTGAGCGGTCATTTTTTTCATCCATTCTAGCACAATTTGTTTTATTGTTCATGCCAAATAAGAAAGAGCCCTGCACCTTTTTCTAGGCACTACCACCACTTCTTTCCAAAGACAGTTAACAGCAATGATGTTCAGGACTGAGAGAGGCATCAATTTACTTTGATGAGTTTCCAATTGTAATTTCATCTGCCCTGTTACTCGTTTGTGAATATTAGAAGGATGTTATCAAGTAACTTCAGGTTTCAAAGTCAGACTGCATGAAAAAGGCTTTTCATGGTCTTTTTAAGCTGGAATTGACTCCAGCTTGTTAACGCACCAAATCACAGGGCTAAAAAAAAAAACCACTATTTACCAGAGAAATTTAATAAGATTGATCAACACAAACAAGAAAAGTAGCGAGTAAAAAAATAAATACATGAGCAAAATTATACAACTAAAAAAAAAAGTAAGCAAATTAGGTAAAGGTGCTGTAAGTAATGGATAATTATTGCATACAAGGAAGCATTCCAACTCTTTTCCAGAACTATTTAAAGTATCTTTTAAACATCCCAATTTAGTTATTTTACTGTAACCTAGAAGGAAACTGCTCCACAACACACATTATATTATTGAAATAGAGCATGCTTCAAACTGAGACAGTGGAACTCAACAAATGCTCCTTTTTGTAATCAGATGCAGGAAGTCAGCTGTGTCATAACAGTCCCATCCTATCTTCTTTGGTAATTAAATATTTAGAGTGGATGTAAAACTGTACTTCCCCCGATGGACGCTAACTATAGAGTTGCCTTTACTTTTAAGCAATTAACAATCTCAATGCCTTCCTTAGGTCAAGTTCAGAAACACACTGCGGAGATACTATCTTTTTGAGAAGAAAAAAAAAAGTGCGTGCGTGCACACACACACAGTCTCTGAATTTACCTTGAGAGATATTAAGCCTATGTGAATAGTCATAGAAAATTTAGTGCCATAGTAGTGGAGAAGTACAGGACAGGAGGGATATGGTCAGACCTTATAACAGACAAACTTCAGCTAAGACCTACGCTCTGCAGGTATAACCAGCAATAGATGACTTCAAACAGAGCGCAAGAAATGCTACAGTTGCATAATATACTTGTAAAGTAAGAAATTTCTTGTCTGTGTGTCAGTCTTGTGCTTCAGGGCATAAGCCAAATATTGGTCATTTGCTGTTATTTCTGCTAGAACTGTGATGTATTTTACCCATATAAAGTGACACCTTAAGCTCTTGCCATTATTAAGCTCCATAACATAGGAAAATCCATCAACTTATTCCATATTACTACATATAATTGCTTCTCACTCCCCCTTGCTAAGATTTACTTTTAATTAAATAATTTTACCAGGACTACTGGGGGAGTGTTAAAGTATTTATGTAATTCCCAAAAGTCTTCCTCAAAACTGAGCACAGGCAATTACTACTGTACAAACAGTATTTCAAAAGTTTGTCCAACCAATTAATACAGCATTGTGCATAAAATGTACTTTCCCTTTGTCATTTTTTTGTTTATTCAGTGAGTCTTCAATGCTCGGGGGGGGGGGGGGGGGGAATATCCAAACTTCATTTCTTTTAAGCAATTTTACCTCACGTATTTCTGCCCAAGAAGATAGTAACAACCATGGTATTTGTTAAAGTAGCAACAAAAGTCAAAAGCCATAGTGCTAAAAAGGTTTTATATCTGGTAATAAACCTGTATACCATGCTCTCTAGATTACACAGAAAATTTGAGGTAGAAGTTTATTCCTTAATTCAGATATGTAATGTTATGTTGATCACATTCTACATTGATGTACATCAGGGACATTTTAAGTACATATGAAATAGGTGAAGCAGAAGGTAGAATTCATCCCTAAGCATGTCTAATTGAATATTATAGTATCTTGTACTTGCTTCATCTGCTTAAAAAAAAAAGAAAATCAAAAAAAAAAAAATCAAAATTAGGGTTTGAGGTTATTCAAGACCAGTGCATTCGCTTTCCAAGTGAAGTGAATAATAAAGCTGGCAAGCTGAAATAAGAAATAACACATTAAAAGTAAAATTTTTTTGAAAGTGAGCTTTGTTACTTCCTTTCAATAAAATACAAGAAAATATGTATGTGGACCCCTGTATATCTCATTAACTGCACATTTTCTGTATAACAAAGTCTGAAGGCTAAAAAAAAAAAAAAAAAAAAAAAAATCCCAACCCAAACCATAGGCTAATTCTTGGTTTCACCTATGGACACAGTGATCAGCAGCTTGAATGGTTTCAGATGAGCCAATTACTCTGTGAACTTTGTGGAGAAACATGCTTTCATGTGGAACACCCTGAAAGGATTTTTGATTTGGAGCCATTACTTTGTACGCATGAACTGCTATTAAGCAGCTTCACTTTTATCTCCTGCAAATAACACGTATCAAAACACATATCAAAACCCTTTTGTTATCTTATTCTGACTTGATTCAATATAATACATACATTAAACATAATGAATTGATTAGTTTCAGAAGTATCCTATTATTTTGCCCTTATTATGGTTTCCAGACCAATTCCACTCCCCATGCTTTACTACTTCTCCAAAATCAACTGTCACAAATCATCACCTTCTCAGTTTGCAAAGAATGTTGTTTTACTCACATCGTTCTCTCTCAGGGAATAGCTGAGACTGTGGCTGTGACTTCCTCACACACATTTGTTTGGCAGCCTGGCTTTTAGATTCCTCTCCCCAAGACTTCACACAACTAGGGGCAGCTCCCTTAATTTGGTTGGTGGGCCCCAGCCCACTAAGTCACTGCTGAAGGAGAAGACTGCAGCAGTGCTCGGCAGCAGATCTGCATGACAACCTCAAGCCACAGCTGAGAAGTTTTATATGGATTCCATAGGAGAAGCTGGGATACCAGCAATTCAGCTCTTGAAGATAAAGTGCTTGTCTTGCACTGCATAAGCCTACTGCTCTGCCAGAATGAGTAGGAGTCATCTTACCTGTCTCAAGCTGTCTAGAATTTAGGCATACAAATCCAAACTCATTTTCTAGACTCAGTCAATAGTCAATGGAGAAAGAAGCACTCTGTATATAGGAGATGAATCTCTTTCACCATTGGCTACAGATAGAAGACCAGCAATTATCTTAAACTTGTCATCTACAAAATTTTCCCTGACAGAAATCATTTTTTTCCTACTGACCAAAATTGTCTTTATGATTTGTTCAGAGGTACAGGCTTCTTTACTCCTTTAATTAACAGGAGCCCAGAATCAACTCACCAGCATCAGCCCGCTAACATATCATGGTGCTCTAGAGAACTACAAACATCAGCATGTCATTTTTCTCAAGCTGAACATTAGAAGTGACAGTTTTCTTGTATTTCAGGATCTCTTTGCTAAGTAGCAATGTCTAACAAGCTGCACAGAGGCATGGACGGAAGAAGAGTCTATACAAAATAAGGTAAATTCTACTAAAACCTGTTTTCGATAACTAAGAATTTTCTTGCATATTGTTTATAGGTACTTTTCTTTAATCAAAACCCACAGAGTTCTCTGTAAAAACAAAGGTCTTGCTACAACTCTGAAGACTAAACAAGGGTTTAACTGATGACTTACAACATTTGAGAAGAGCTCATAGAGCTACATCAGCCAGTCAGTCTTCAGAACTGACACAGAGACTAACTCTGTACAATTGCACATGTTGTTCTTTGAATAATTTCCTCAAATTACAGTCAAGATCACTTCCAACTGGGGAAGAAAAAGTTTTGGCTACCCTTTTTAATAAGCCAGGGATAATTGTAATTCAGCTTCAGTTTGCACCTGGAGAAGGTCAAATACCTATAGACATCGACTTCTCCATCTGTAAAATGGGAATTGATAAACATGCCCCAGGAATAAACATTATGGTATTAATATTCTGCAAAGATCTGTAATACATGCAGATTAGTCATTAATATTTGGAATACATCTCTTCCATCATTGCAGACAGATCTGGTACAGAACAACCATTTTGTTAATATTTTGAAAGTTGGAATTGTAAGTTGATATGATGCTTTTATCAAACCATGGAAGTGGGTAGCAATTGATTGGCTGCCATAGTAACTCATTAGTAATGAACTGCTAGCTTTTGTTTCAGTTTCAAACCTCTCTCTTCCTCCACTGAATGAATACTACGCTGCTTGCTTTGTCATCTAGAACTGCAGCTTCAAATCAGTGCTCATACTTATTTTACTTCTCCTTGAGCTCTTAATTTATCATCCTTGACAATGCTTGACTATGCACTAGAGGTCTTTCATGTAACAAAATAGTTTTCAGCAGACAAAAATCATCTTAGACATTAAAGGCTATTGAACTCTCTTCAAAGATTCAGATGTGAGACATAACGGTTGTTGACAGAGTGTATGACCTGAAATGAAGCAGCTGACTGCCTTGTATAGCAGCTTCCCTGAGCACTAATAGAGCTATTTTGCCTAGCCTGTGCAGTCCGAGAACATAGCTTAGTTATTTCATCAACTAAAATTAAAGCAAAAAGGCTAAATGAGCACATCTTTTGGCACAACATCCATTTATCAGTCTGTGGCATTTTAAAGACAGACAAGCCCAGCTATTATATCAGTTAATGGTTTTGCGCTGCTTGTCCTCTGTTGGGGTCACGTGCTTAATTTTACTCTCGATTTCTCTCTTACACGTATGAAATTGGACAGCTGTATACAGCAGGGAGCAAGGCAAGTGGCACTGGCACAGCATACACAAATCATCCGTACTAAAACACACACAGTTTGGTAAGAAAATCACAGTGCTAAAAAGCCTGACTTAAAAAAAAGTTTCAACAACAACAAAAGCTAGCCCTGAAGCTAAAAACAGAGCTAGTACTCCCCACAGAAGTCAAATCATGGCAGTCAAGTCATGGCAACATTTAGTCTACCAAACGTATTTGTAGTTTTTCAGGTGATGAGGTGTGCAGATATGCAAATTCCCACCTATTAGAGCGCTCATTTCTGTGAATTTGTATAGGTCAGTCCTAAGTGGGGTTTGACAAGCCAAGTCAAAGCACATCTCACTCACTGGTGAACACGTGTACATTCTTCCTTGCAAATCACATCCTAATTCATGCCCTGATCCATCACCTGTTGAAAGTGAACAATGAATAGTTATTCAAGTTCCTTAAGGCTTCAATATACAAATAATGTCAAAACCACTGGCCTGCAAGACTAACACCCAAAGAAGCTACTATGATTAACAGATACCCCATTCAATATCATAAAATCCTTACTGATAATGATAATCCTTATTTGCTGTGTGGAAGGCAAACAAAAAACACCACTCTTCCCATATTTTCAGAGTAGTGAGGTGCCATAGCAGATGTACAGCTGAAAAGCTACTGTTTAATACAAGTGAACTGAAGACATACTGGTTGCATGCTCAGGGCTTCAGCATCTCCCCAGTGAACACTATGCCAAGGCCTCCACAGCCATCATGTCAGCCTAGCCTAGGCATTTGCCACAGTTAAAGTGGAAGTTTCCCTGTAAAATATCAGCCTAATTTACCTATCATGCCTTTCCATAGCTGCATTTTCCTTGTAATTAAACAGAAAATGCCTTTCATGCCCTGGAGAAGAGAAAACAAAACAAACAAACAAACAAAAAAAACTCTAGAAGCTTAATTCTTTATCTCCTTCTGTCTTCCAAAAGTCTACCCATGCCTCTTGCTTTCAGTCTTGACTGTTAACCTCATTTTTATTTATCTGATTATTTTCTAAGTAGAAGGACAGAATGAAAAAGCCTGGAAAAAAATGGAGCTTTTCTGGCTTCATCATTTCCACCTAAAAGGCTTTGGAAGGGTTTTCAGGGCATTTATGTGGTGGCATTACAAAAGGCTAAACCAGAGCAAAAGCCTCAGGAGCTTTAAACTCAGTGCAGACTGTCCCGATGAGGTTATTTGCTGTGCAGAACCACAGCAAATTTTCTCCCCACTGTTTCAGGTCTTGGTGCCCTGTTATGTTACCATCCATAGAGTAACAGACTACAGCAAGCATATACAGCTTTAATCCTTTGAAGGACAGAACAAACTTAACTTATTGTTTTGTTTTTAAAGCAAGTACATGAAACATTATAAAACAATTACATTATTTGCACTTCCAAGTTTTCAAGAAGCTGTTTCATTTGGTTTGGTGAACTTGGAACCTCATTTGTTTTCCTCAGTCAAGCATAGTGAAGCAACTCCACATACCACTCCCTAGAAGTCACACAGGGGCCTCATCTCTTGTCCACAGAGTTTGATAAGCAATGGAATTCCCAAAAGGCATACGGAGGTTAATTCAGTGAGTGGAAAATGTACATAACAGTGAAGAACACTGGGGGCTAGTCTAGTTAATTTAACAAGGAAAAGGTTAAAAAAGTAGTTAGTATTTGAATTAAAGAGCTATGATAATAGCACGATTTTCACTCAAACAAACAACCCTCCTGACTTCAGAGGCTGCTAGCACAACTAGATGACTTACAAAGAAAATAAAATCTTAAAAATACACACACATACCAGTCAAGATGACCCACTAGTGGTAGTTGTTAACCATGAATACAACTGATGAAGAATTGCAATGATTCCTGTTCACTGAATTGCATGGTTGCTAGTTCAAATGTTTTTCAGAGATGCCTCCAATGTGCTAACTAGATCATGGCAGTTCCATGATCTTAACATTTCTGAGTACTCGTAGGCAACTATCTCAGCTGTAGGAGCAGTAATCTTCAGCAGGGATTCTGAAACCTCATCAGCCTGAGCATCTGCTTGAGCTCTTGGGTTGAGGGCAGTGCGGTAACAGGCGGAATATAAGAGGATCTAGATTGATGGAAATAAAAAAGGAAGTCTAAATACAAAAATCGTTGCTGTGATCCGTGTAACATATATTTGTTTCTCCCCTATCTGCCTCTACATGCTACATTACATCATGATACTACATACTTGGCATTCAGTGTTATCAGAATATACCAAAACTCTTCTCCCTACCTTGCAACAGACTGAAGCTAAGCTTCTCTGATGTTGACCTTCAGACGCAGGAGGCTCTCAATATCCATGTCTACCAGGCATCTTCCTACCTTTTGCCTCATCAGAGATCCTAGCAGAACCACTTTCCTTTTACTCACCCTGTTTTTACTGTCATGGCCATATAGCAACCCAAGACAAAACATGCCTATTCACATAGACAGCCTGCACCCCTCATTGTATAGCTTAGGACCTTGTGCAGCCTCACAATATCTTGGCCCTTAGTCTTGCAAGCAACAAGCAGGGCTGTTAGTGTTTCTTCCCCAGAACCACTAGTGGGAGGCAGATGTAAGGGCTGCACTGTACTCACACACTTACGCTGAACTGATTACACTGCTAGTCTCCTATTCAAAATTCAATGGACCAAATTCCCTTTTAGAGGATGGCCAATCACCACATTAAGTCTCAGAAGGCACCTTGCATTTGTCGTGAACCCCAAGGGAGGAAGTATGATTCATTGCAGCACTGAGCAAGCAGCCTTAGCCACAGCCTTTATCTCAAAGGACACAATATAGGTACAAGCGCCTCAGCTCGTAAGTAATGTTCTGTAGAGAGTTATTTTTGGAGCTAGTTTTCTTCACTCCAAAGAGCAAAATATAGTTTCAGAAAGATTTCCTGTCCTTTTGGAGTCCTAGGCTTCATTTTGATTGATGGACACTTGTCCATTGGTAAATCTCAAAATAGAAAGACTTGAACAGGAAAACTATCCTTCGTTTCTTCAGATCGGTAGCACCTACCGGAAACAGAAACAGCTTCTCCCAGAGATGCAGCTTTGCCTGTCCAGAGGTGAAGGTCCGGAAAGAGCACATTTGCTCTAATGTGCATTCAATCTTATTTTTAGACAGCCAAGTAAACAAACAAATGCCAGTTCTCTAAGTAATCTATGTTACCGGTCTCTGCTACGAACAGCTTCCCTCTAACACGAATAAAGATCTGCCTTCCCTCATTCCCAGTCAAGATGAGGGAACTTTCACCTTCACTGGCTAAGTATAGGCATAAATTAGCAATATTAACTGAAAACATACGTTTGTTGACCAAGGGGCAACTAGAACTCAAGGCCCTCTTATCAGAAGTCACAGAGGAAGAATGATATTAATGACAAAGTTTGATCATTTTATGCTTCTATCTGTAGAGGTCATTCCTCTCCTCCTCCTCATGAGAGAAGGAGATCATTCCTTTTCTAATAGGGCACCTGGTTCTTGTTCTGAGCAATCCCTCCCCTCTAGGTTTGGGGGAAGGTTTTTTGTAAACATGTTTCTTCTTCTGCCACATCCTTCCCTTCATTTCACAGGCTATTTCAAGTCTGCTTATTGGAAAGACAACTTTTAATCATCTGCTCTTTAATTCATTTACTTTCTGATTTGCATTTTAACATAAAACCTCACTGCATCTATAAAACAGGCAAAGATAAAACATAATTGACTAGATTAACAAGATGAGCCTAATGCTATTTTATCAGCTTCTTTGTATAAGTAGCAGGTATGAAATGCTAACATTTTTTTTTCTTCTCTATTAGGTGGCACCCTCTTCCCTTTTTTTGACCTTAAACAAAGAACAACAACAACAACAACAAAAAAACCCTGGGAACTGAAAAAAAGGGGGAAAAAAAAGCATCTGTTTTCTCTGCCTGCTATAACGCACTGCAACCATTGCCTGTCATAACCAGTTCAGTTCCCTGCAGACTCTGCTGTCCACACGGGGTTTAGTTTGGAGCATCTCACCTTGACATTGCAGGTGAACTAAGAAATGCAGCTGTTTTCATCCTCTGCTTTCAGATTCCCTTATTCTAAAAAGTAGCACTGCAAGGAAATGCTTTGAAATTTAAAGTATCTGACTGTTTTCAACTGGCCTTAATCATGCGTGTTATGCCTAGAGCATGGACTAAACTATCATATAGTTTTAAGATTTTTTCCCTAAAAGGAAAACTAAATCACTCCTTTTATTTCAGACAAACTATCAAGCAGTTATTATTTTCTGAAATTTACTGCTTTCAAAATTGAAGATTCCTTTTAGCTTGTGATTCATTTTGTAATAGCTAGCACACAACTTCTTGCAGAAAACAGACCGTGCTCTGAACTAAAATCTCCTTCCTCCATACCTCCAGCTTTTATAAGAGACAGCTTTTGTACTTAGTTGAAGGACATGAGCATCATCACTCTTTCAATTAAGTGCTCCCTGGGCCCATTTATCTCCATCTAATAATCCAGTTTGCCTGCATGCCCTTGTCTCCAGTGGGAGTGTAATTCACAGAGCAACTGCAGAAGTTAGCTCTTGAGGGACTCATCATATTACACAGAGGCAGACGTTTTAAAATACAGAACATATTCTGCCAGAGTGAGGTTCACACATGCCGTCTCCTTCAGTAACACTGCAGTACTATGGGTTGCCTTTTGTTTCAGAAGTCACATTTAAAGAGCAAACAACACAAAACAGTTAGATGTTTATTAATGTTCTGCACACCTTCAGTTTTCCATTTTAGTCATTCATCAGTTCACTTTTACATAATACAGAGTCTGCTGAATCTGGTTGTAAATATTAATTTTTGAACCTCATCCTATACCAAGTTAAAAAATATAAAAGAATAATAGAAAAAAAGGAGAAATTCTATAAATGCACTACTGTTTTATGCTTACTTCAATTCAGCAGGTAACAGGAGTTTCACATCCAGATAACATAGAAGCCTATCACAACAATCACTTTCACGTAACATTTCTCTTCATTCACAGAAGAGATACAGCAATAACCTGACTTATTGACACACACACACACACAAAATCATATCTGTTCCATTCACTGTTTGGCACCTCACAAGCCAGCTCACACTACAGGAATACTTCTGCAGGAAAAATTAACATAATTAAACATTTCACAGCCAGAAAAGAAAAAGAATTTTTTTTTTTTTTTTTTTTTTTTTTAAGCAAGACCTCCACGGCTAACTAGCACTCTTTCAAAGTATATGCTATGATTGCAGCAGGTCTCTTTTTAACCCCTAGGTGGAAATGCTTGTTAGTTACAGCCAGAAATCCTGAAAGAAAATAGGAAAATAAAAAGAAAATAAAGGTCTTTGATATAAACATTTAAAAAACTAAATTAAATGCATAGCAGCCTGAAACATAATTTCTGGGACTTCAAAACTGCAAATCCATTCCTTAAAAGCCATTATATTGATCTTCATGGTAGCAGTTGGTACATCTTAGCTGCAAGACCTTCCTGAGTGAGCTGGCTGTTTTCTGCCTCGCAGCAGTTCCTGCAAGGACTAGGCACACTCAGGAGACAGGCAGCTCACACCTTCTCACTCCTACACAGCTAACTTGCAGCAGCAGCCACACTGCTCCCAGTTAACAACTACTCCATCAACATCCAGCAACAAAATAAGCTTGACAACAGCCAAGAAACCAGGAAGCATTAATAGCTGCTTTGCTGCTCTCCCAGCAGCTCCTGCCAGTGCGGAGCCACTCCAGAGACCCTGTCTCAGAGTGAAAGCTCTGAGCTCTGTGTAACTTCAGGCTATACACATTAACTTAAATATTATTTACCTCACCTTATCCTTCCTAAGGCAAGGCCTAAATCTTTCACTGGAGTACCTTCATGCAATCTAGCAAATAAATCCACCTGGGTGTAGCTCAAACTCCAGCATTTCAGCAGCAAAGCTTTCCTCAGCTGCAGCTTGTCTGGGGACCCAGCTGTACCTGATCCTCCCCAATTCCCCTGTAAGGTAGGGGGAATCTAAGTGATTCTGCCTGGATTTAATATCATCACCACACATGGCACAATGTTGTTCAATTCGATTTTTTTCTGAAGGGTCATGGAAAATTGGGGCAAAGGGCTTCTTCAGGGGATATCAGGAGACAGCTATCACTCCTTGTGTTTACACAATTTCCTTTGATACCCCACCTAAGCCTTCTGAACCAATACTTTAAGTATTGATTTTTCCCCTTGCATTGAAAGGTGCTCTATTCACTTAGAGAGCCAATGTTGCCATGGTATCCAAGCACTTTAAAGCCAGCCCTGTACTTATATTGCAATTTTCAGGAAAGTTTGGGAAGTGCTTTTGTCCCCTTTTTACCAGCAGCCAAACCCAGAGAGATGGTCAGGTGCTTGATGATGCTGGGGATGTTAAGGCTTCTCACGCAGAAAGGGGCACTGCTGCAAGTCTTAAAGGATATGGTCAAAACAATGTCTACTGGTTTGCATGTAGGAAGGAACTGGAAGTGGCAAAATTATCTTTACGTATGTATTATGTGTGGGAGCTAAATACAAAAAGCTTAGTATGAAATGTTGACTCATCATGACACTGATTGAAACCTGCTCCTCAAAGTAATCCCTGTGTATTTTTTCCTTCTATTTTGAAGGCCTTAGCAAGAAAAGAGAGAAGCAATACATCTAGCTGATTGCACAAACACAGAAGCTTTCTTCCACCGCACATCTTTATTGACAAGGTGATAACTGCAAACCCTTTTCTAAAATTTGGTTTTGCTGTGCCCAGTGCTTGGCGGTCTGTCTCAGGCAGGCAGTGCTGCTTTAGCCCACAAAAGCCATGTGCCCGGCAGCACCTGCCCCTTCCCTCCAAAGCTGCCTCTCACTTCTCCAGGCGAGCTTGGCCCCGCAGCTCCTCGGAGCAGAGCAGCAACCTGCTCCAGCATTTCTGAACACCAATAGGTGTAGACCTAAGCCTCAGCCTTGCCATGAGGTCTGAAGAGCAGTGACTCACCAGAGCATAGAAATCACTCCTGCCGAATAAGGGAGTAACATTTCTACCAAAGTGAGCCATTTGACAGAAATTTCATTAGGGAGAAAGGTCACCTCTAATAACTTTTATAAATCCAGTAGGACTACAGACAAATTTATTTCTGCTTCTGATAAATGACATTATCTCTTTACTTGAATGTCACAGCTTCATGCACTATGCTGCACACGAACACTGGAAGATGAGAGCAGAAAAGTTACTTTCCTCCCAAGCCTGTGATTTCCCCCTACTGTAATAGTTAACACCTTAGTTTTTTTCTTAACTTTACCTTGTGGGCTCCTATTGCTCAAGTTTAGTCACAGAACTGTGGTGCTTTTATTCTGGAGAACTAGGTGGGAGGAATAATCTCAGGGAAATTTAAATAGTTAAATATAGTTGGAAGAGGAGGGGAGAAAGAGGTGGCTGCTTGTGCGTGTTTTCCCAAGAGTTGCTTCTGCCGCCTTCGTGCCTATAAAGCTTGCCTTTTCTGGAGACTAGAAAGCTTTATAGAGAGGGAAAAAATAGATTTCCTGTTAACGGTACTTTGTGCCCAGAACATGTGTGCAGACAAAACTGTTGGTTCCTCTTCTGGTGTATTTGGAGAGCATCATAAAAGTAAAGGTGCCACAGACTATTTGCCTTAGTAGTTTATGTAGTCATTAAGTATCAGCATTTATGTTTCTGTGTCACTGATCCTATTAATGTCTAAGCTGTTCAAAACCATTGCTGATAAGTGAGTATTATTAGCCCCTCTGTGGGCTCTACATAAAAGAGAAACTGAGTCAGCAAACTCGGACAATGCAGCCAGAGCCAACTGCAATATCAGCTGCATGCTTGGAAATAATACACTGATATACTGAACCCCCGTCCTTCCTTCCTGGTGGGGCTGTTTTGGCCCAAGCAGTTAGAAAAACAAGTTGTCTTTATCTGATCTGGCTGTGCCTGCAGTGAGAACATCCCACGAGGCCAGGTCAAACGTGGAAAGGAAGAGCCTGCTGGCTCCTGTTACAGCTGGCAGCAGATTTTCCCAACGCCCTTGCTAAGGTATATATGTGTGTGGCAGTTGAGGTATGTTGCAAAGCGACACTACAGGGGAATTTACTGAAGACCAAAGTGTCTTCCTGCAGTTCACCCTCATCATTTTTATTTAAAATACATCATGTTCAGTTAGCTTAATAGTCCTCAAGTTCTAGCTTTAATTGAGCAGATTGAACTTTATATTGACTTTCTATTTGTTGCATTTTCTTTCCACTATCATAATAAATGGGTTAAGCTTCATTTCCACACTCACATATGCAACTTTTACTTACCCTCTTCATCACTCACACACCTATATGTGACACTTTCAGAAGGCCATTAGATGCTACCTTACTGTTAAAAAGAAATTACTGAACAATTTTCTGTAATGAGGTGGGTCATGGTCCTAAAAACCTTCATGAAGGCAGATAAATTTCATTTATGTGAGTTCTACAAGTAGGAAAAACTGAAGCACTGGGGAGGCAACGTTTAAGGTGTTTCTGGTCCACCTAGTATGGTGCTTTCCCTGGTGCAGCTGCTTGACGTGGAGGCAGTGTGATATTTAAAATACTTTCTCACAAAAATACATTTTTTTTTTAAGCTCGAATAGTTTTCCAATCCAAGTTACAGCCAGCAATGTGTGAGGGGACATACCTCAACTCATGGTGGCTTTTGAACTATAAGGAGGCTGCAGCCTGAAGTGAGGAGTAATTCTTCACTTGTGGGGGAAACCATCCCCTGAGCATCAGAGACCCCAATACCTAACAGGGGAGATAATCATGATCTCCCACTCAAAAATAAATAAAAAAAAACCCCACTTGTTTACGCGATACCCTCCAATATATGTTCAAAGCTCTTGTACTTCTCTTCCTCCCTTCATGAAATGAAGTTCATGTTTACTTCATATTTTCTTTGCTCTCCATGTCATGCAGTCTCAGTGCTTTCCATTACCTGTAGTTTATTGATTGCTGAATATAAGGATAATTCTAACCGCTAGGATGTATGCAGCTCTTTATGTCTGCTGAGTGCATCCCTACTGTTGCCAATTTGAGCATATTTAGAAAGTATATTAAGGATTTTAGCAGCAACAATGCAGAAGGTTATAATAGAAATTAATCAGGCTTTTGGGAGACCCACATAAATGTATTTGAGGTAGTAGAAGTAGGCTTACAATAGCTTGTCTTTAATGTAAGAAAAGCTATAATCCTTTCTGATAAAAGTTGGTTACTAGATTAGCCTTGTAGTATATTAATTTACTTCTTAGCTTAAGATGTATGTAGATTTGGTAGTAAGGATGTTATAATAGAGGGACATCAATAAACTGGAGTATGTTTGAAGGTGTTTGCAAAGTTAATATTTCTAAGCTTGTACTACAGGAATAGTGAAGGATAAGGTTAACCCACTGATTAAAGTATACTTTGGAGCACCTACCTGCCAGAAATAAAGAGCTTTATTAACTTGATGGTTTAAGGTAATAAAAGGCTGTGTTGCGGGCTTAGTAGGGGAGCTGTTACCAAAGGTAAGATTCTGGATATCTGTCTTTTTTGGTGTTGTTATTCCCGCACAAACAGGTCCTGAAGGTGCAGCCAAAGGTTACAGATTTTCCTTCTTACTGCGCTTAGCTGTTGCTAATACGGCTTGTTAAACTTGCTATGTATTTACTGTGCAATATTTTCTGCAATAACTTCAGTGAGACTGCTAGAATGCCAAAACCTGATGAAAGCACATTTAATTAGGGAATGTAGCTTTAACGAAAGAACATTTACTTGGGCCATGGCCATTCTTTTCCTGAGATGTGCCGGGTTACAGCAATCCCAGAAGTTGTTTGGAGAATGAAGGAAAGGGCCTACAGAAGGTGGCCGGGTTCATGTGATCTCCCTACGTTGCCTCTGGTTCTGCCACTGCTAGAGCCAGAGCACCTGGCTGGATAGACACTGCTCTGCCCAGTAGGCCTTTCTTCTGGCTACAAAGTGGTTGTGCTAGCTACTTCAACCACTCGGTGAAAATCCCCAGCTTCAGTCTTGCTGCTGAATTTTCCCTGGTCTCCTTTGTTGGCTGCAAGCTCAGGGAAGGAAATCTGACAGGGAAGAGGGCCAGGTGACGCTCTGCTGTGGCAATCAAGGATGCAGCAAAAAACAGTGACATACCCCATGAATGCAGTAACCATGTGGCACACAAAAATGGTGTTTTCAACTAGAAGGACATAGTGAACAACAATTCTTCAGCTGGATGGAGGCAAGAGACCCAGGTCACCAAGAGCAGACTGGCACCTGCTTTGACGGTGTGCAGCAGAGGAACAAGCTGTCTCTCAGACCTCTTAACTACAAGAGAGTTCTTCCTCTCATCCAGTTACTAACATGAGCTGCTTTGACTGCTGCGACTGTGACTTTCTACTTTCTATTAAAGGATGATGGCTGCTTTTCATGTTCATGTTCTCCAAGATGAAATTTCCAACATTTGTCTTGCTCTTATCTGTCTAGTGCATTTTGATGTGTGTGTGTGGGGGGGTGGTTCTCAAGCAGTATATGTGCTCTTAGCAAGAAGGATCGCAATCTCCTGGCTATTCTCTTCAAGGCGTCCCTAATGTAACGTGCAGGAGGAAGTTACATGTTATACTTTGCATTGAGCTAACCTCCCACTACAGCTGAAAATTGAGTTCCTCCCCCTAGATGCTTTTTCCTCCATGTACCATCTCAAGTGCTCATGTGATCCCGTGCTGAGCTAGTTCACCTCACAAAGTAATAAAAAATAACCCTAAGCAGATAGTAAGGTGGAACAACTTTAAAAAAAGTGTTTGACAAGAGTGCAACGGAAGGGCCAAGATAACCTGGTAGATGCAAGAGGAGGTACAAGTGGGGCTGATCCTTTCAGCAGCAGCTGCTATAAATCAGCTCAGCCCCAACCACATCATATCACCATTATATCACTTCCCACTCCCTGCACTCCACTATGCTTCAGCCAGGATTGAATGAAGCGGATTGGCATTATTCCCATGTTTCTCCAAGGAGGAAGGTTCTTACCCAGACTTAGGGGAATCATCCCTTCAGTTTAAACAGTGGTAGTAACTTCTGAAGCCTCACCAATCTGTGAGTCACAGTCTCCCAGGGCTACTTAGTGGACAACTGGCTGCCATTTTGCATTGCAGGGTTCAGACCTAGGACTGAAGTCACCTCAACTTATGTATGTGAGCAAACAGCTAGCTATCAGAGCAGGCTACCTTTCACCTGCTGCCTTCCCAGATACTACATTTTTAGGTTTTCTTGGAAGCCTAAGAACTGAAAAATACACAAAGTTTGGTAATCACACATTTCTACTTGCCTTTAGGAAAGAAGTGATTGGGCTTTGCCAGTGAAGCTGACAAATAGTTAATAGGAGGAAAAGCCTACAGGGAAAGTGATGTGATTCCCCTGAGCATATATGCCACATAGCAATGCAAGCTGCACTAACTTGGTGGAACTGCTCTTGCAAGCTTCTGTGGCCAGATGACTTGGCCATCAGGTAATACCGCTGCTGATTCTCCAGAGACCTGTTCTGAAATGAACTCCTAACCAAATTTACAAAAACACACACTGATAAGCATAACAAATTCTTCAGACTTGAACTGTAGGGGTGTTTAAAGTCAGAAACATTCTGGCACATTTATTTCTTTCTTTGCATTTAGAACACCTTGATTTGCAGCAATTTGCCTGACATGGTATCAACTATCACAAGGCAAAACCCGTTCTCACTTCTGTTTCATGGATTCTGCTTTAATGATGAAGACATAAGGTTTGCATTGCATTCAGAAAAATTAATCTTTTGCAAAGTGTCATCAAATCTGAGCAAAATTGGGTGAAACCACACAAATCAGACTCAGGATAATAGATCTTTTCTCTTTTTAGGAAAATTTGGGTGTGCCTTTGACAAATGTTAAATTAAGTACATAACACAGACTGTAAACATGATAGCAAGAAGCCACTCAAAGTAAGCTCTGGGTTAAAGATGAGGAAGATGGATCAATTAAAACATTTAACTCCTCAGGACCGTACCATGTGTCGGTTGGTTTTAATTGCATTTATCTCCTTTAAAGAATGAGTCTAAGAGGCAGTTTTAATTATCTTTATTCTTAGGTCAAACAATATCATCACTGAATTGAAGAACGAGGTTACTGGTTGAGATATGAGTGGTGTGAGACAAATATGGAAGATAACAGTTTGCAAATAAATTAATACAGAATAATTGTCTTTGCATAGTTCAGAAGTGAAAGAGGAGGCAGCAGTGCACACGTGCTGTGAACTGACACACACCACCACAAAAACCCGTGTTCCTAGATGAACAGTTGCGGCTGCAAAACCAAACCAAAACAAACCAAAACAAAAATATGCCAAATCTTAGAGCACACTAACTATTAAAAAAACAGGCAGAAAAGGAACTAATGAGCTGCATTTTTTTTTTCTCTTAATCAGACCATGCTGCAGAAGGAGTGTTTTCTCTACAGGCAGATGCTTTTAGATAATTTGCCTTGGCATCCCATAGCCTGTCATGCCTGACTGTGATGCGCCTTTGTTGCTGCCCATCTGAAGGCCTATTACATTCTGTCCTTGACGAAGCTGCTCTTCTGAAAATCCTCGCCGATTCTGCTGTGCTTTCCTGTCCAGATGCACACAAAAAAAGCAACACACACCATCATTCTGCATATGCCCAGATGACCATGAAAAGCAATTCAAAATTGGCTCATGTTAATAAATGTTCCCTCTGCAATGCAATATTTCATTTTCACCATCCCTTGGGGCAGACAATATTGGCTAGGTTAATTGCTTTCCTGCAGTTAGAAGCAATGTCCTGCTCAAACCCACAATACTTCAGGCTTTTTCTTTACTATATACTCAAGATTCTCCCAGGACTTCCTGAGCAACTGTGATAGGTAAAATATTCATATAATGTTGTATATTGTTGAGCCATACAGCTCCATGGGGTCTGATCAATGAGACATTTACCTGTGCTGTAATACAATTTGGTATCCATCTAGAGCATTGGCATAATCTGGTTCAGTGATGCAAATAAGCGCTGAATGTACCCTGAGGATACAATGGGATGGAGAAGCGAGTTGCTCATTTTCACAGAATGGACGATGGTTACCCCCAGTACAGTAAAATTGCCTCTGTCGCAGTTCCCAGATCTCTCCTCTAAGCATTAGATTTTGGCCTTTGCACCTGTGTCTTAACCATATGACAATCCTGTATCTTCTGTCAAAACATACTGACCACGTTTGTTTGGTATCTGTGGTCTCATAAGCCCTTAGATCAATGAACCTTTATTGGAACTTAAAAGAACCATTTTTTTTCATTGAAAATAGCACTAAGGGCAAAAGTGGTTGTTAGGAAGTGGCACAAAAGTTTGTACTCTGCTGCCTTGTGAGAAACTGTCTATTCATCTTAGATTAATCTTACATACATATAAGTTGGAGGAAACAAGTCATTTAAAAAGGAGAAGGGTCAGTCTGCTGCTGCCAATTAGACTATAAAAATCAACAGAGACCCAAACTGAGGGAGGCTTTCAATCCACCAGACTCTACTTCCACCCAGGTAGGACCTTTCTCTCCACAGTATCTATTTGTCCTGGGATCAGGTTACTCCGCAATATGCATCACATTACAATTCCCCTGCTTCTCCCCACTCCACCATTAGATCAGAATCCTAGATTAGGCAGCTGCTGTGATTGAAAACCATCAGTATAATCCTCTGTGAGGGTCTGATCCTACACTGTGCTGAGTGCCCTGGCTTGAGTCCAGAAAAGCACGTAAACTTTCCCCTGCTGGACTAGGCGCAGGGTGCTCAGGATGCTGCAGGAGAACCCTCACCTGGCTAGAAGCCCAGCCCAGCAGAAAGGTGAGAAACATCCATTGAAAACCATCACCAACCTGTCATTTTCTAGGATGGACCTCCAGTATTAATGTATAGATTCATAAGAGGATTTATAGAAGCCCATCACAGGGTCAGATCTCAGACCTCTTCCCAAAAAGCATGCCATGGAGCGTCTCACTGCTGCTTAATTTCTTTTCCAGAATCCCTACATGGCCAGAAAACAGCTGCCAGAATCTCCAGGAGAGGATGTTTTTAGAACTACTCCTATTACCTAATTGAATTTCAGGTTCACTGTATCTGCCTTTGTTTTAATTAAAATCCCAGGAACTCATTCTATTTCTTTCCCCTTTTTCCTCCTAGTATTTTCAGCCATGTTATTGAGTAATTTGTTCACTACAGAAAGTTGAAATGTAATTAAGAACAGGAAGAAATGAGAACTGCAAAGAAGATTTTTTTTTTTTTTTTTTTTTAAAAAAAAGAGCCCAAAGGGAAGTCTGGATATACTAATAACAGTTGAGTATATAGACAGTTTGGATCATATTGAGTTAATTTTACCATTATAAGCACTGCATTCAGCATATGATGATTTTAACAGATAACAGCACATACTTATGATTTGTTTTTAGGTTGCTGGAAGTGGCCTTTTCTGAGACTGCAGGAAAAAAAGGAGAGGGCAAGTTTGCTCCCCTCGAGGTTCAGCAGGTTTCAAGTTCTGTTTGGCCTCTTCTGCCACCACCTGACATCAGCTTTACTGCAAACTGAGTGGAAAATACCACCATTCAGATCTGATATAGTTTTTTTGCCATCTTTGCACTAGTGTTGATAACTGTCAAACTGCAAGATAATACACAGCCGTGGATCCACAAACTTCGCTGGAACATATGAGAAGGGGAAAATCAAGCCTGATGGAACTGGGTATGTCAGACACTGCCAGTGGAAAGTTAAACAGCTTAGTTCAAGCGTGGGTGTTTCTTAATCATGATAGAGCTCTGCATGAATACTCTTACTCTGTTTAATCTTGACGTCTTTCAATTTATCTTAATAAGATTAAGAATCAGTTTGAAGGCCCTGACTCATGATC
Organism: Rhea pennata; assembly: GCF_028389875.1. NCBI lineage: Eukaryota > Metazoa > Chordata > Aves > Rheiformes > Rheidae > Rhea > Rhea pennata. Next base: position 99,100,333 of record NC_084663.1, on the reverse strand, counting down.
AATGCTGGGTGGCAATGAGGGGACATGATTGGCCTGTAGGGACAGCAAAGTCACTCAGCAAACAGCTCCTGATCTGCCTTAAGATCCTTAAGGAAATAAGATCAGTTTTCCTTAAGACAGCAGTCTATAAACTGGGGCTTTAGAGGCTGCAATAGCTCTGTAGCACAAGCAGGACAGACAGGGAAGGATGGAAGTGATCATATCTACAGTTACGCTGATGAATACTGTTCCCATCCACAGATGAAAATTAATTTTTCCCTGTAGGAATTTGTTTTAGTTATATAAAACAAGTAAGCCTATCTGGCTCATAGTGATTTCATGTCTGGTTTATATTAAAGCTTGTAACTGGGTTTGATTTTTAAAACTGATTATAGTCAATAAATACAAATCTCTTTGTGGATTATATTAAGTTAATTTAAACTAATTTTATATAAAGACTGTACAGGAGTTTGAGCATCTTAAAACTCAGGTCTCCTTTAGCCTCATTTAAGCCAGCTCAAGCTTTAACATAAACAAAGTGAAGTTTGCTCACGTAGACATCAGACAAATTAAAGGAAGCAAAAAAACAAGCAGCAAGCACTCGCTTTGCTAACATGCCTCAGACATTGCAGCGTAAGAAGTACTCTTGGATAGTGGAAACTCATTTCAGTAATACGCAAGTGGGGCAGGCATGCTCACTGTGGAAGGAGTTGCTTTTCTTATCATCCCTTCATCTCAGCTTCCCTAGCTGAACCAAATTTTAGAGCAAATAAATATTTTTGCTACGAGAGAGAATTCCTCACAGATAAATGCTACTCCACAAGAAAAAAAGGATGACTAGGGAAGGAAATCATTTTTGTTTAGATTAAAAAAGAGAAAGGCTTCATGCCTTCTCTTTGTTAGGTACATAGATGTGCGCTCAGCAGACCTGCCAACTTCATCCCACAGAAGGCTAACGATGAGCTAATAACTGAAGGAAATTCAGGGCTCTACATGAGGGTTTACCTGCTGACATATATGGCAATCTGGTCTTCACGTCTTTCTGTCTATTATCTGATGTGAGGCAAAAGTACGCCTTTGCTACCAGACACACTCTTAGCACACCTGTCTGTGTAGCTCAAGCAGCTGCACTGCTTTCATTTCCTTTTCCTCGTAAATGGATACGGAAGATTAGCTGGAGCTGCTCAATAGATGGACGTCACCAAAACTAGGGGCTGAATTTCCTAAGTATTGTCATTGTCCTTTTAAGGAATAAGAGTTGGGGTAATGTTGGTGGATAGGAAAATTATGTCTCTTCTTCAGGGATCAGTGTAGACCCCTTGTACAGAGAAATAAGTACAAAGGCTACTGGCGGCAGGATGCTGCTTTCTCCCAGTGTGCACCGCCAAAAGCTGGCTGTCTAGGATGGTCTCCACCTCACTCCCCCTTCTAAAAGCCATGTTCACAAGGGAGGGCTTCAGGGGAGCCCAGAGCTGGATGAGGTACACACATCATACTGTTTCTAGTGGCTCCTTCCCACCTCCAGGTCAGCAGGAGGGATGTGTATGGTGGAATGAGGGGGCTACAGGGTAGAGGTGGCAGCATGGCTGTGCTACACAGCTCCCATAGGGGCTTCTCCCCAACAGCATTTGTGTAATTTTAGGCCAGAAAGATATGGTAAGAAATGAGCCCAGCAGTGATGCTAACAAGCTGGGAACCTGTGAAGGGTATAAAATGCTGCTGCTTGGTTGGGTATTTGCTTCTTCCTCCAGACTCCAGAGAGAAAACCTCTCTATTTCAAGACTATTTTGGAAAGGTTCTTCTCTTCCTTTCCCATTATATTTCCTTAAAGTCACTCCTAAAGCCTAAAGGCAGACAACATTACCAGCTTCCTGTGGAAGATGCTCCGGGAAACCGTTTTTAGATTTTACCTGTGAAACCAGGATGGATCCCCCTTGTAGCAGCCATCATCCTTAGTCACTGCCAAACTGCCTAGAGCCATTAAGGTCCTCTGCACTGCTGCCATGTCCTTCCCTAGAAAGCCAGAGAGTGAAATTAATACAAGAAGGCCTTGCACAACAAGTATCTTGGCATGTTGATAAATTTTTTTCATCCAATGTGTTAATTATTTCTCTGAACTCACCTAAGAAGGTGCAGTAATAATATTATAGATACTATTTTGCAGATGCTGAAATGGAGATACTGACACAGAAGAGCTTATTGAAACCTATCAAAGGGACTGTGTTAAAGCAAGACTTACAATTCAGGCATTTTCAGGTTTCCAGACCTATTACTATTTTAATGTCTTTCCTCCATGCTATTTTAAGTCATGCTCGATAATTCTGTCGGCAGAATTTTGCCACAAGAAGAGATCACTTTGACACACACAATGGGAAGATACTGAATGCTGCTGAGTGCAGAAAACGTGGCTGATGGCAGGGCAGTAGAAGACTGTGCTGCATCTCACTTTGTTCTCTGGTAAAAGGGTGAGACCAATCCCACCATAAACCTTTGGCAATTGCAGATGGTCCATGTGCCAACAGAGCTCACAGAAGTCCTGTAGAAGTCCTGCACAGGCAATTTGCATCAATCCTTCACAAATTACCCACCAAATCAGTCTCCAAATCCTTCTTCATGGCTTCCTTTCTCAGACTACCAAAAATCCATGCTCTGCAGTTTCATACTTTCAGATCCTGTTATACAGTTCATTCTTTCATTATTCTTCCACTTTCCCCTTCCTTATCTTATCCCACTCCATTCCTCTTTTCAAGAACACAGAGCTCATCTCATCTTCAGCCGAGTAAAAGTTACATATCTCATCTCCACTAGTTGTTTAGGTTCTTTCCATAATCAAAGGAGAGAGAAAAGCTTTCTAGAGGATTCAAGTTCAATTTCTTCAAAAGGAGAAATAAAAAAATCCATAAAAACATGCGATACTAGAGACATGATGATGATAGACTTCAGAAATACCTCCAATGGACCAATACTAAGGAAAATCATTGTAGACTGGCTGCTGTGTACTGGAAAGCAGCCTTCACACATTATGCGTTTATGCTATGCATCTCCCTAATTATACATAGATTAAGTTCAGGGCTTTGTTTCATTCAAACCTAAAAGCATAAAGCATTGATTGAGGTGAGGAAGACACCCTATAGCTGAAAATGTCTAGCAGTTTCCAACTGTGGCTGTCATATAGCCTCTTAAAGTTTACGTTAGTCTTATCTGCAGGGGACCATTTGCTCATAAAACAGTTAATCATCCCAAATCCTTGTTTTACTGTCTTTGTTAACACAAACACCACATGAGATGTGGTCCTTGCTTAAGAGAGGGCAGCTGAAGAGCCCAACATCTCTCACATGCATGTACACAAACACACATGGAAGAGCGTGAGGCAAAAACACTCAGAAATCCCCAAAGCAGCAGATGTACCATATGCTGTAACAGATGCCACATATAATGTCCTTGGGATGCCTCCCATAGAACGAGGAGTGCGGTGAATGACAAGGATGAGGAGGGATACAAAGATGTATTTAAAAGTGAATGAGCTGAACAATAATGGCAGGTGCAAAAAAAAAAAAAGAAAAAAGAAAAGAAACAAAAGACGGGTAGCAAAATATCGTGATGAGCCTCACTAAGCCATCTGGCAGCCTCCCCCACCCTCTGCACTCAGCTCTGCTTTAATTGTCAGTGGCGAGTGGGAGACGCTGCAGGGAAAAACAGAGTAGGAGCGAAGGCCACGTGACAAAACAAAGCAGCAGCCAAGGCACTGCAAAGCAGGGCCTCCTTGCTGCAAGTGAAGGATGCTGTGGATGAGGGAACACCCTAAATCTCTTCGTCTTGCAACATTTACCCTTTTTCAGTAAAGGACACAGGCAGCTAAGAGAGGCAGAGAAGAAGAGGGTATGAAGAGGCCACAGATGTTACAAGAAATTTCATATCATGCTTGGGGATGGGCATAAAAAGAGCTGGGAGGTTTAAATCTCAGCTGAAAAAGTTACCTAACACTCCAGCCATTTGAAAGAAGGCATAGGCATTCTCTAAAGCCAAACTTGACTCTGGCATTTCAGAAAACTGCAGTTAGCACCTCCCCGCTGGCTCGAGCACTTGACCATTCACAAGAAAGCCCTGTGGGTCTCCTGTCTGCCCTCCAAGCCACTACCTCCTTGAATCGGGCTGCGGGGACCCATGCTAACAGGAGCATATTCGCTGTATCTCCTTCTGTCATTTCTTCTGCAGCTTCAATGTCCTTTGCAGTGTGCTTTGACTAATACAGCCTGAAGGAGGACCTTGGCCCTGCCTGCACAGGAAGGAAGGGTCCTCTGTTTGGTTCATATGATAATCTGTTGGAAGGGATCTCTTTTCTTTGGGGGAAATCTAGCTGAAAGGCCTTCATTGCCAAGTCCAGAAAGGGGCACATTCAGACCCAAAGAGAGAGATTGATCTGCACAGTGTTTCTGAAATGCTGTTTGTAAAAGCTGGACACCTATCTAGAGTTACCTCTGCCTCTTAGTTCTCTGGAAATCTCCCTCACTAGGGAGAAGCTGGTAAAAAACTGTGAACATAATACATGGGGCATGGATTAGGGAAAGTTTCTCAGCCCAGTACATTCAAATGAGAAAGGACCAGAGGAGAAGTGATGCTTCTTCTGGACCAAGAAGACACGGATGAAGAAAAATGCACCGGATGAATAAGTGAATTTGAAAAGCCAATACCAGATTGCCTCCTGAAATACTTTTTGTTAATTATTACTAAGAATCTCAAATCAAAAGCTCCCAGAAAACAATCAGTGCCAGAGAGAAGCTGGTTTTCAGTTGCACGTACTTCTCTTTCCCTATAAATATATGTTGACAACTCCTCTCTTTCCAAACAGGTTATGGCCTGAGAATTCTTTCTGAAAAACAGGAGTATCATAATTATGAAATAGCAAAGAAAATACTGTCCTTTTTGTACAGCTAATGCACCTGGGTTCAGATGATTCAGCCCTGAAACAGCAGAGATGCCAGAAGTCAGAGCTACAGTTAGATGCAAAAAGCCTGTACAGGCTCATTCCTGGAGTGATAAAGCATTTCATCTCAGCACCAAAATGAGCCAAGGAAATAAGAAGACAGAATGGGGAAGTAAGGAGATATGGAATAATTTTGGGAGGTCCTAAAATAACAGTAGAGACAAGCCTTGTATGGCTCCCAATGGCTCCCTTCTCAGCTGGGGGATTGTGTTTTGGCTTCCTGTCATCTGGAGCTACTGGCTTTTTTTCCTTACATCTCTTGAGCAAAGGTGATGAAAGAAAGAAAGAAAAATGAGGGGACAGTCACCATCATTATGAGCTTGTTCTCTTCAAAGCAAGTCCTTTTCATCATAAGAATCAATGTACTGTATTTTCACTTGCATGGTGTGAAGCTATTACGAGATGCAAAAGACTGCCAAGAACAGCATCTGAAATGAGCTAATTCCATCCCTTGTAAGATAGATGGAGCTTTCCTTTCAGCAGCCTGCTTGGCTGGGGCAGGGAGGGAGGGTGTTATTCCAGGGAAATGAAAAACCCTTCATTTAAGATATGTAAAGATTGGATGAAACACTGAAGACTGAACTGTAAGAAACAATCCTGCCCTTGTGCCCAAAGGTAAAATCTGTCAGGCAGGCCTGGTACCCTGAGAACGCTGCCGATCCTAGTAGCTCAGGCTGTCGGTACATCCTTCCCTAGCCCATCTGCAAAGCCTTCATTTACTGAGCCATCCTTCAGAGGAGTGATCCCTTCCACATGTCTTGACAGCCTGTGTCCTGACACTGCATGTTCCTATTCCTACTACCCTGAGCAGTTTTCCCCAGGGATTATTTCCCTCCTCCCACTGTTTCATTCCCTTTGTGGATTTTTGGCCATTTCACACCTCTCAACACCTGCCCTTCACTACCCTGAAGCTGTCTCTGCTTTGAATGCACGTGAAGCATTACACGCCTCCTTGTCCAGAGAGACCCAGGATATAGAGTATATTTAGTTTGAGCACCGGGAGCGATGCATCAACACAGAAGTGGCTAAAAGCAGCCATATGAACATGAATCAGCTCTTCAGGAACCAGAAAACAGTTTCCACTGCCCACATGGGATGGAGATAACCTTCACCTCCACAACTGCAAAACCACAGGGGCGTTCCGAGTTTTTCTGCTGCTTCCATAGTGACCTTTCTAAAAAGACAGTATAGTTAGTAAGGGATGCTCTGCTAACATCTCTGCACAGTCCCCTATATTCCAGTAGCGAGCTTTGCTTCTAGCTAGCCATGAGTGAGCCCTCACAAGCTCCAAAGAGCTGTATGTGCTCTTGGGAATGAGTTTTATAGCTTTAATTTGAGCCTTGCTTATAATTTGAAAACTACAATAAAAGCCCGTCATCAGAAAAAGAAGGTTCTCTATATTTGCTGTTAGAGGCTGTTTACTTGCAAATAATTAGCATGGGGAACATTTGTTTTATTAGGTCTGTGGATTTCTGTCAGAATGATGGCTTTTGGATAATGCATTAGCCATTATGCCCTCAGGGTAACGTCTGTCCCTCAGAGGAGATAATGCGCCACTGGAAGAACATGGTAATGAGGTAAGGCAAACAGAAACAAAAGATAATTACATTAGAGAACCTGTCTTAGACAAAATGCACCATTACAACACATCAAAGCAAGTAAAATGAAGACTGCAAGCTCATGTCAAGTTTATTATTTTTACCTTCCCATAAATCCACTGTCTGGAAAATATCTGTTGTTCTTACTCCGTAGATTTCAGCAGCTTTTAAGAACTGAGAAATTTGTTCCATCTGCTTGAAAGCCATTTTTGATTCAGAGATCTTTGCAATGGGCTCATTTCCCTTTGGATGTAAACTGTTTATTAACTTGCATAACAGCTGAGAGACAAACACAGAAACAGAATTATTAAGCAGTCACCAAACTAGAAGGCAATTTCTGCACATGAAATGATGCTGCAAAGTGGTTTGACCTGGTCAGTTTTTGTCAGGGACATAATTTCTTCAATTAAAAACAAAGAGGAGAAAACCTCAATTGATAATAATCAAAGTATATTAGAAATGCATTAAAGCTTTCATTAACTGATGGCAATAGGCTGACCAAATAAATCCTAATCTGCTGGAAACAACAAAGCAATCACTGCTAAAGGTTATATAACAACTGACAGAAAAGAAACCCACATGCGTAGGCCAAAAAAATAAGCAATGTCAATTGAAATATTGTTAAAGTCACTTTGGCAGAGATTCAATGATTAGCCTATTCTTAAGAGTCCTCTGCAAACAGCAGCATTTGTCTGTTGTTCAATAAACCAATGAAATACAATGTTTTAGCTACAGAATTCTTTCCAAGAAGAAAAGAGTTATGACAATCTACTGTAACAAATTTTCTGCATCTATTCACCTTTCTCTACCAATGTTGATTTCTTATACAAAAAAGCATACACCGATTTTAAAACAGATCTAACTGCATGAGAAATGGTGCTGAAGGAATGAGTCATACTCATATATAGACTACATGACTCATAAGAATCATAAGTACTGTACTAATCCCAGTGCACCAGTAGAATAATTATTTTCCGAGGTTAAGATTTCCTCTTTCCTCCAAAGGAAATCAGTCAGCTGCTAAGATATGTATTTCTATACTGGCTCTGACCAATTTAGTTGGATGAAAACAGAAAACAAGGACACAGATGATAATATATACAAATTCCCCGTGTATATGTAAACACAGGCAGGTACAGAATTGGGAAAAACGCTTACCGTTCCATCCATCAACCAGGTCTGAAAATGCTGCCTTCCGGGCGGAGGATGCTCTATCTGTTCTCCACACTGAATAATAATCCAGTTCACAAGCCTAGACTCTAATTCCGGGTCATATTTCTGCTCAATCTTTTCCTGAACTTCTCGGCTTAAGCCATAGCTTGGTCCTCTGTTAGCCATCTCTGCAACCAGAACAGAACTTAGTGGGTTCCAGTCGGCAGCTCTGAAGTACACAGGAGAAAATTAAATAATAAAAGAGTGAACAGCCTGCTATACGTGCTACACAGTTGAACAGATGTTCACCAATGCTGAAAGTAACGGCATGGCAACGGTTAGAGCTGTTCTGCAGAACAAGGGAGGGATCAAAGAGGGAATATCCTTTTCCAAAGATGCACACCAGCTAAAAAATTCTTTAAAAAGAAGAAAAAAATAAAAAAACCTCCTCCCCCCCAACCCACAGAAACAGAGTAAGTAGAAAAAGAAGATTTTAAACAGGGTAGGTTTTAAGAAGAGGCTTCTGCTCTGATTACAGAGAATACAATAGAGTTTTCAGATCAATGTTAAGGCTGCCTGCAAATCCAAAAGCACTTTAAAATTGCCTACCTAATACTTTCTAATAGGAGGAAGGTTACACATGGGAGCTCAAGGAATCCTTTTAGAGATGCAATCAGGGTCTTCCTCAGCAGTGATGGGTATCCAGAGATCAGCAAATTGGAAAGCGTCGACGAATTTAAGAGGAGACGAAGGCTGCCACAACGCCCTGCTGCTGCTGCTGCTGCTGCTGCAGCATCGTGGTTGAAGAACAGTGTATTGATTTGATTTTCCTCGCATATGAGGAGGGTCAGAGCAGGGGCGTTGCTAAGAGCCATCAAAGAGGCCTGCCTACTCAGTCACAGTCCGTGGGGGGGTCCTGTTTATCTCGCCCATCTGCAGGCTCTTTTCCTGCACGTTTCCTCCGCCTTGCGCTTGGCCACCCCGCAGCCTCTGTTTTACTTCCCCCAGTCTACACTGACCCAAACTGCCCCAAGCACCCCAGTGCCCTGCAGCTAGAAATACAAAGAGAGGGACTTCACTGGATCCTGCTCCACTAAACAAAGGTAATAAAAGCAAATAAAATACATACAAATTACTTCTGCAAAGTAGAAGCGAAACCTTGTTCTCTGTCTTCCGCAGCATGATGCTAGCATGGTCAGAGCGTGGAAAGTAACTGCTCCTGCCCGCTGCTCAAGCGCTCACAGGGAGTCCTGACGGGGGGATAACAGGATGCAAAGTCAAGGAGGAGAAAGCAGGTAGGTAGAATATTAAGGCAATCACCCCGTCGTCAGTATATATTAGGCTGTCAAATAGTATCCTGAGGAAATAAGCCATTGAAAATAAGCGAGAACCGGCAAAAACTAGCAAACATACTGTAAAGCATAAAGATCACATTTTCTGCTGGTGTGAGTCAGCACACTCGCACTGAAATCAAGGGAGCTATGCCCACGTACAGTAGTTTAAATTTTGATTGTAGCATTGCAGTGATGGGAGGGAAGTGAAGGAAAGCACGGTAAGCCAAGAGACTTTTACTTCAGTCTCCTTTGTACATATTTATCCTTTATTAAACAAAATATTTTTACTCCTCTCTGAGCAGCACCAGACTTCAAATGTCTTCCAGTCATGCTGTAAATCAAACCTGCTATAAAATAGTTACCTTTTGGTAAATGTATAGTATTTAGTTTGCTACACAATAAGGTTTCTAAACCAAGGGGATTCACAGTCAGCTCTCTGCCAGTGAAACTCTTTCTGCTGCCTAAAAAAATAAGTAAATGAATAAATAAAGTGCAACTCCTTGTATATCTATCTCATAATGGCCTCTTCATCCATTACTTTCTTATTTAAGGCCATGAATTCTCAGATTTATGCTGCTTGGGATGCTCCTGGGCTTGAGCAGACTCAAGAGATGAAAAATTTAATAGATGACCTAATTCATCGTTCTCTTCCACAGGCGTTTCGTTTAGTGCTTTCTGGCCTGCGCCCTGGCAGTTTTAAAACCCAGTGAAACATTGGATTACATAACTCGGCGTGCTGGGCGGCGAGGCCATCGCTCGAGCGCTTTCCGCCCGGCAGAACGCGCCATTAGAGGCACAGCAGACGGACCAGCCTCGGCGCGCGGGAGCAAAGGGCCCGGCCCAGCCCGGGACGGGACGGGAGGACGCACGAACCCCAGTGGCAGCAGTAAAAAGCGGCCCCGGGGTTTGGCCTGCCCGGGCAGGCAGCGGCTAAGGGCAAGGCCTTCCTCTCTGCAAGGTGCCACAGAGAAGAGGGAACTCTGTTTTGTACTGCCACATCTTTTTGCATTCTTCCCTTTAAAGGGGAGCTCTCGGGGTCGCCTGGCCGTTTCCGGTCACGTCAGGTTGCTCAGTGCTCCCTTGCAGGGGGATTTCACGAGAGCTGTGCTGCACCTTCGTGTCAGCCTCCAGCTCACTCGCTGACTTGGGGGCAGGGGCGAGTAATTTAACTCCCGCAAGCAGCGCAGCAGAAGTCTCCCCCTTCCCGCCTGACGCTGGCTACGCAACCTGTTCTCATTGGATCGCTCCGCACAGTGAAAGCCATCTTGTCCATCGATACCGATTTTTAATGTGGCTTTGAAACCTGGGAAAGTTGCAGAGGTTTGGAAAAATGCCAGTCTTGTACCAATATTTTCAAAGTAGGAGTAATCAAATTGTAAGGCTGCTATTGTGACTTCAGCCCCAGGAAAAACAATAGAATAATTTTGATTTCAAAAGCAATAGTATTAATGCAATTTACTAAAAGCTCTGTAATACATTAGACTTGGCTACCACATGACATGTTAATTAGGGAACCAAACAACATGAGACATTAAACAGACGAAAGCTGGCTAACTAGGAGGTCTCTTATTGTGACTGTAATTGAGAAATCACCAAGGAGCAGGTATATTTTCATTCTGCTTGTACAAGGATATGTTCTCAGCACTGAACTATTCAGCGTGTTATCAGTAATCACCAAAAAATTCCCAAACTCCTCTAGTATCTAGTATCCTCTAGAATCCCTAGTAAGATTCCAACTTATGCAACTTGTGATTAGTAAACAGCAAAGATTAAAAAAAAAAAAAAAAATCTCCCGGAAGGCCATCTATCTGGAAGCAGGCAAAACCCACATCTCAGCGTAGCCAAAGCGACAGCACATGCAGAAAAGTGCTTTGCAGCAGCGTTCTGTCATACGAACCATCAGCTTTAAAAAGAGAAAAGAAAAAAACCCCAAAAAACGCAGAGAGAAACAGGAGATAAGCTGGTGGGCACCAGCTCTGTGCAAAACACTGCGACCAAAGAGCTCGGCTGTGCAGAGGCAGGAGGTGCAACAGTAATGGCCAGAGAGGTGACGTAGAGCGAGGCGCAGGTTTTCGGCAGCGAAGGTCCTTAGCCGTTACAACATTGCAACTGCTTCTGAGGGTTTCTGTCCTATTTTAACTTTCTTGGGAACCCAAGATTGGAATTTACAAATAAAAATATAATACTTATAAAGAAAAATGTAAAACAGAGATGAAACTTGGGGTCCTGAAGCAAGATTTAATCCGTCTACATCCTATGGCTCATGCTACGCCTCAAGTAACATAAATAATCACAATATCACTTATAGGCTTAAAAATCTTTGTAAATACATAAACAAATGCTGTCAACAACAACAAAACCAACATTAATTTGCTCACTACCTATGTTTACATCCAGGGTAATTTGATAGTTTTCAATGGTTTCTAACTAGAATAAAGAGGGAAAAGTAAAACTCCTTCCACAAAGCAACCCTCAGCTTTTTTCAGATTTACTGCTCAACAATTCACCCCACAGAAAGAATCTGGACTTTCAATGTGCTCTCTTTTGAAGCACGCTGGGTCAGCTCCCTTCCGATGAAGCTATCTAAGTCTAGGCTGTGCAATAATGGACCTTTCCCAAGTAGGTAAAAAAATCTTTCAGGATAGTTTCCAAAGCACCTACAGCACTTCCCTTCACAAGGAAACTTTTCATAAGGACTGTTCAAAGATGCTCGCTGCATGTGCTCCGACGGGCTGATGTAGCACCTTCTGGAATTGCAGGTAGGGTGCCAAGGATCCGTAAGAGCTCAGAGCAAGCGGAGGGCCTTCTCGGAGAGCTTCAAGGCCAGAGAAGTGCTATGCAGACTCTTGGTTTTATTCATGGCCCTGCTTTGTCATAAGATATCTGGGGGTGCTGTATGCAAGAGAAGTAGTCAGATTAGAGGTGGGGGGAAAAAGCTGTTAAAACATTGTCATCTTTTTAACAGTGCAAATTAGGCTACAGAGGCATCAGAAGCAGAAGACAATGTCAGCAGTGATTTTAAGAGTCCTGACTTCCCCATTAATTTAAAATGCAGATGTAAAATACAAAAAGTAGAGCATGTCAAGGACAGGAAACACTAGCTAACTTAAGCAAGTATCTTATGATTCATATTCAGCAAAGGACAGCACTCCTTTGGCCCAGACCTCATTCCAGGCAGCCTCTGTCCTTCAGGGATTGCTTTTCCAGGCCCAAAGCCTGGGCAGACCATTTATGCCGCTCCAGCCTTCAAGCGAGCTGCTGTTCAGCATGCCTTTGCCAGAGCCCCAGGCGCCTGCTTCCACCCTGACAGGCAGCAGTGACCTTCTCACATTGCTGCGTGGGAGGTGAACAGATAACTTGGTGCAGGTCAGAAGGTGCAGAAAGAACACAACCTTCTATATACCAATCTAAGAGCACTTCAAATCCGTATTTTAGTTTCAGAACCAAATGACTGGAAGTTTTAGCAGCTGTCATTTGATTTTTGTTCCAAATATAAATGCAGAGCTAGCTAAGTCATTTGCCAAACACAAGACCAGACCCTGTGGTGGGCTGAGAACATGTCTATTCCTCACCCATAACCAGATCAGAAGCTACAGTTACTGCGTTATATGGAGGGTGCCCATTTCTCTTTAGCGAGCTTGAAGTGTTGGACCATATCGCATACCTATGCAAGACTGGAAACAGAAATATGAGGTCAAGCCTTCAACTACACTGTAATAGGTCCTGTAATTTAACCGTGTGTAATGTGTCCTAGGCTGAAACTTTTATCATTCTTCTAGTCAAGTATGTATCAAAACAAGATGAGGTCCTATAGCAACAAAATCAATTTGAACCACACAAACTGACCTGCAAGCAGTAAATCTGTGATCTGTGTACTTTTGTCCTTCATCTCTAGCCCTTCTTCCCAAACTTCCCAACTCTTACAGTAATCCCATCCCACTGAAAACACCTGGCAGAGAAAAAGCAATATGCACAGTGGCCTTAGAAGTATGTATGCAGCAAGCTGCCTGCTATTAAATATAAGATCCGAGTTTGTTTTGCCTTTCCTCTTTGTGCAGGGCTTGAGTACAACGGCAGAGGGGAAAACAGGGCGTTTGGATATGTGTTCTTCACACAGCTGTTGATTTTCACAAAGCGTTATTGAAATTCTACGTTTCTCCAAACCTGACTGAAGTTGTACTGCAGCTCAAGGCAGGGATTGCTCATCTTAAGAGAGAGTTCAAATGCAAAATCCTTTTTCCAGGGAAGCCTTTATTTTTGAGTATTTTCATCATAATTTTTTTTTTGCAATCTTTTAAATTTTTTTTTAAATGATTCTGCAGTGCGATATAAACCTGCCTATTTGTAATAGCACAATTGAGTAACACTTAATCAAGGAGGTTCATGTCTCATTATTCCTCAGGCCATTATTTTCCTTTCTTATTTTTTAGGGGGAAGGAGATGAAGAGGAGTCACAAGCCCAGAACCAATGCTGTCACTTTGACCAAGGCACTGGTTCACTGAGGGAACTGGGTATTGCAGTATGACTCTAGTGCTCCAAACATCAGAGCGGGTTGGGAGTTTCTCTCTAGACATCTTTTCACTTGATATAAAAAGTATGGTACCATCAATCTCAGCCCCAATGAATAAACAACGTGTCCAAGAGAAAGCACTTAATCAAAAATTAACATAAAAATGAAACAGCAGGAGGCAGCTCCTCTGAGGCCTATCCAACGAGGAGTCTTTTTGTGAACAGTGTTTTGTTTATATTTAATGTTAAAGTAAGAGAAAATAAACTGGCTTGAACAGAAAGCACATGAAACCAGTTAACTCAAAAAAGGCTGCTGCATGTAATACTAAGCCAAACAACAGAAAAGTCAAAACAAGTGGAATATATGAAAAGATAAAAATTTATAGAAAACTGTGACACAGAAGAAGAGCATTTGCTTACCAGGAAAAAATCAGTGGAAAAGTAACCAGTAAAGAAGGTTAGTAAGTTTTACGGATCCTTTCAATACACACTGGTCCCCTGCAGAGTAGTTCCTGAAACCTAGAAAGCATTTCTCACCATTTTGGTGGGTTTTTTAGTACGCAGATTTAAAGTTTGCTTCACAAGTTAGGTTTCAAGTAGTTTCAAATATTTTGCAGCAGATCTGAAACAAAAGCATCACTGGATAAGGACTATGGACAGTTGAGGCGAGCTGGTAAAGCTCCTTGGCAGGAATTCATGTTATGTAATTTAATTATTATAAATAAATAAAATAATCTCTAAGTGCTTATTCAACTAGTATTGTTTGATCAAAAAGTAACTACACTAGCAGCTGAATTCCTCTGTCAGCGCCCAGAGCTTCCTTGTGCTGTGACAACACTCCCTGCCCTGACACATCCGTACAACATTTCAGTCCTGTAAGAAGTGAAAGACAGTAATACTAGGTTAAGTAAAGAGAATTACTGAAAATAACTAAGTGTAGACTAAGAAATTTAAAGAAAAAAAAACCCTCCAAACACCACAACATACGAGTCGGCACATTTGGAAGTGGAGAAGACTCAGGTCATTTTGTGCAAATCCAGCATACTGTTGAAGAGATGTATGTTACACTTTCGTAAAATATACTTTGTACTTGGCAGCAAATCAGCCGTCCACAGGGGGGAAAAAAAAATAAAAAAAGGAACCTAAGACTCCATTAGAAAGGATTCCAAAAATCTGCACCATGCAAAGCTTTCCTTCTAGAGATGTAACACATTAGTTTAATGTGGAATTTCTACAAAAGAGAAATAGTTTTTTAAACCATGACTAACATTAAAAGTAATTCACTATCTAGGCATCTACCAGCAAAGATGACAGAGATGCTACAGGCACTACCTCCCAAGGCAAAACATGCTACCAAGTATAATACAAATGACACCTTAACATGTGAATATGACATTAGAGACTGTCAAGACTCCCTGATAAACCAAGAGCTAGTTATGAGTGGTTGGTAAATATCTCTGGTTTCAGAGATGCTACAGCGGGAAAGCTGCGCCATTAGCTGTTTTTCTTCAGTTTCTGCTGCTGCAGCTAGCAGTACAGCTGTGGCACCACCGACACAGGAGCAGAGAATGCAGCGGAGGACACTGGTTATCACACAGCCCTTCTTTCAGGCATCGGCACATGTCCAGCTGCAGTAACCAACACGCTGGTACATTCCAGCACGAACATGCAGAAAATGCTACGCCCGCAAGAGCAATACCGATGGAATTACTGCGGCAAATTCAGAGGAAAAGGTCTACCTACATGAGGTCTACCTCTTGATGGACTACCCAGATGATATCAAAACAGAATTAAAAACCAAAACAAAACCGAAAACAACTCCTCCTCTTACATCTTTGTTTTCACTTATCTTGCTCTAAGGCACTGCAACAAAAAGACTTTACCCATGAGATATAAATTGCTTGATAAAGGTCAAGGTGAACCTTGGAAGGAATACAGTGTGATTCTTCCAAGGGAATCTCTATGCAGAGATATAAAGACTTTGCCAAACTGCTAAACCAAACAGCATACATACATTCAACTGGTTGTATATAGGGACAAGGTCCATTCAGGAAAAAAAAAAACAAAAAACAAAAAACAAACAAAAAAAAGCACTCAGAACTTTACAGCTACTGAAATAACTTCTTTAATAAATGTGAAAGAAAACACATTGTGCCTTAATTAAATTGAAGTAATTCTGGACTACTGCAATCTGCTTTATCTATTTCTTCCTTTAAGAGACAAAGTAATCTAATAGCTATGACAAGTGAATCAAAAAAAGAAGTTTCCATAGGTAAGTGAACAGCAAAAAGTTTTAAAGTAACTTAATTTTGATTTGACTGTCCCTTTAGAACTCTCACAAATCTATTTTTCAGGTTGTATTAGATGTAACAGTCGTATGAATGCATATAAAGAAGGTAACTGTTAGAAATACATATAGGTGAACACAACTCAACCTTCAAGAATAGAAGTGCGTGAGCAATTTTCATAAACCATCTTATTCATTTTTCCTCAATGTTATGTATTTACAAGTCTTCAAAGCTTAAGAAAGTAATGAATTGCATACTCATGCTGGTAGAAATGTCTACTCCCTTCAGAAGTAGACACAGAGTATACAGAGGACAGAAATACTTGGAAAACATTCCATGGAATGATGCAATTCCTAAGACAGATATTCCTGAGCTAAATGAATTGAATTATGGACGTAGTCCCCTTAAATAAGAAGGGTCACACCTATACTATAACCTTACTATAGGTCTCTTTTGAGCTAGAGCCATCTCTTATATCCTCCTACCAGGATCATAAAGTTTCACATCAAAGCCACCCCCTCCCTCCTGTGTTGAAGCCTAACTAAAATCCTACTCCAAACAAATCATCTGAAATTTAGATTTTTTTTATTATTATTATTATTTATTAAATGAGTTCCTCAGTAAGGCTCTGTACGATGAGCTTCTACTGAGAATGCTAACACTGAAAAAGACAAATCCTATAGAAATACCTTGCCCCGAGAAGCCTTAGTCTTCTGGGTATCAATAGGGATGCCACCTACTATTTAAAATAGAAACTACTAAATGTTTCTTACTGAGGTTTCATATCAAGGCAAACGGAACTGATTCCAACCTCTCATCTAAGCTCTGATCTCTGTTCCAAATGTGTGAATGACATCTTACTTCTGGACAAAGGACAGGTAATAGTCACATTTGTAATTAAATGCATATACTATTAAATTCTAAGTAACTTATATTACAAGGACTATCTAATAGTTACCTCTACGTTTCAGTTAAAAGTTGTTCACGTTTACAACTGCAGACCGCAAGTTAACTCCAGAAGACGCTGTTCCTGATAATCTATACATAGAAGAGAGGCAATGAGGATGTACGGTCTTATAATCCTCACTTTTAAGCAATTATCACAGAAGTAAATGGGTCACAATATTGATGCAACTTCAGTTTGCTTTACGCCAAGATTACGTATTATTCCCTTAATAAGTAGTCTCACAAATGAAATGTTATACAAAGGTAGCCTGGAAAAGGGGACATAAATCCTACTTATGGGATTCTATGCACTTCAAGACACTGAATGCTCAGGCTCTTAAGACAGTAGCATTGGGATTCCTACACGTGGCATGTGGGTAGTCCCGTAACAGGCCTATGGTTATTCATCTCTGTAAAACTTCGTCTTGATTTACTCTAAACAAATCCAAAATAACTGATTCCTTAACCAGCACTCCAAGCACACCATCAGGGCTTCACAAGCCTTTTTTTTTTCTTTTACAATTTTAACACTATTTAAGGACACTACCATCATTTTATTTGAAATCTATTTATTATGCTTCATGTTTATTTACTCTATTTCTAATGACAGTAACTTCGCTGAACACTTAGATTGTAATTTGACTTGCACAGAAAGGTTTCAGAAATAAAACAATAATGTTAGAGCATAAAGTCCAATACAGTAAAGGTGTCAAAGAAATGACAAAATTAAGTTGTATTGTACAGGCCAAGTAGTAACAAAATGAACCACTGGCACGAAATAAGAAAGGTAAGCATTTCATTACAAAACAGTGTAGGAAGCTTGTGAAAAAAAAAAAAAAAAGGTGTAAGTGGTGAAGGAGAGATTTTAAAGCAAACAGCAGCACTCTCTTCACATTATAACTATCTGTGCAAATGCAGCATTAATAAAAACACGTGTATTTACAAAACAGAGCTAAGGAACAGCAGTTAAAGCTCTGGTTCTTACTGTGATAGTCACAACCCTGGCATCACCTTTCTAAGAACAGGGTTTCCACTACTCACGAAAGGCAGTCAGGTGCAGACTTCAAGCATCTATGCTACCATACAGCTTATGCTAGTGTTGTCAGCTTGTCAATTAAATCATCAACAGTATTCACAAGAAGCTTTGTATCTTCCTTGTCACTCATACGATGCTGGCCAGCTTTGCGGAGGATAACATCCACATCTTTGCTCAGAACACGATCTGCAACTTGCATAGAGATCTGCCAAGGGACGTCATCATCCTTCATGCCATGAATAAGTCTTATGGGACACGTTACAGGAATAGGACTATTCAACACACAGTGGTTTTCTGCTTCTCTAATGAAGTCATATGTCAGAGAGTAATAGCCTTCCTCGCTATGCTTTGTTGGCAACTTCCATTCGCCTTTTTCTTCTATTTCTTTTTGTGCCTATATATAAAAAAAAGCAAATAATACACAAGCAAGATGTTATGAATTCTTTAGAGTGCCCCAGTTTTTTCATTTCTGCTCTAAATGCACTAAATCTCCTCAGACTTTTTACATTTCATTTTGCCCAGTCCTATTAGCAGAGAAGGTATATTCCTGCCTGCCTTCCAGCATCTGAGAAGACAAAATCCCTACCCTGCCACAAAAGCTACACTGCGCCTCTCTCCTGCAATTCATCTAGTTAATAATCCCCATCTAAATTAAGATTCTCAGACAGAATCTGTCCGAAAGAAAAAGATATACAACCACAATAAACAGTAGGTCTTTCTGGCTTCGATCAATTCACTGAACCTCAAACAAGGAGGCTCCAAGGAAACGGTAATTTTCCAGTGAGGAGTTTTTTCTGGCTTTGCCATAATAGTAATGTTTAAATACTATATTTCCTGACTCTGAAGACAGATCTGCATATCCGTAGGGTTTAAGGAAAATAATTTTTGATCAAGTCAAGTCAGTATTTTCTATCTATCTTCCATTTCCTCTGATAAATAAAGCACAAAATACGTCGTAATAAATAGATTAAGCTTACGTCAGCATAATACTAACTTGACTGCTACACACAAGAAGAGTAATATCTACCGAAAATGTTTAGTTTTTTTGTACATTATTCCTAACTACCTGTGACTTCTGTCTCATTTAACCTGAACCAACCCATAATAAGTATCTTTTAAAAAGCATCGTTGTTGTTCTTCACAATTTTCCCTCTTTTGGAAAAAAAAATCAGCATAAAGGATAAGAAATAGTTCTTTACAAGACACGATGTAAGACACTAATTTTTTCAATCTATTTAATTAATAAGCCATAAACAGATGTCAAAAGTAAGCCTACTCATGATCAGTAAAGCTTAAACTCATGTATGAATAAAGCTTTAGGTAATGATACTAGAATATCATCAAAAAAAATATTTTAATTATTCTACAGTATGAGTTATTTGCTGACATATTTCTTTGTAACGTTATTACAACCAATTTACTTTCCTGAAGACCGAGTGCCATTAAGCAGGCAACGTGAAGAAAGACTTTGTGCCATCTACATCTCACAGATTCTTTACAAACACACTGATCTGAAGAATTCCCTTTCTATGCAGGGCCTGTGTCAGATTTATCTCACCCAGTATCATCTCAACTACTTTAACAGCTACTTCTTCACCCTTGAAAGCACAATCCTATTCACCTTATACCCAATAAGCTGAATAGATTCAATCCAATTTGAATGCAAGTATAAAATCTTTAACACTGGCGTCTAATGGATTGCTGAAAAACAGCCATTTGTAACTCCATGTCCTATATGCCACATAAACACATTCTAGGCAGTATTCACATTAGCTTCACAGCAGAAGCACAGTATTTTTCAGATTTTCAAATTAATGTAAGCTTTCAGTTTACCTCCAACATACCCACAGAAAAATTACCAGAAGATGTGCAGGCTAAGTACAGCATTTGAACAACACACTATATTAAATGTTTGATAGAGTTTAGCTTGCACAAAAGCCAACCATGAGCATTTACCTCAATGGGAAGCCTGTTAAAAGTTGTTACAAGATGATCTGCTGCTACAGCTACTCCAACTAGAGCAGCTACTTTATCTGGGCGCGCCACTGCAGCATGAAGCATCAGCCATCCCCCTAAACTGGAGCCCACCAGAATCTTAAAAGAGAGGAAACAAGACGTTATTGTACAGGAAGCATCTAATATTTTATGTTTTTCTTTCACAAAACATCAGCTTTCATCTGTTTAACTATTTAAACCTCGGGCACAATCCTGCTGTCCTTACCCAGGCAGAACTGCTGTCATCTCCAGTGGAAATTTTGCCTGAGTAAGCACCACAAGATCTGGTATTTTATTTTTTTGTTTGGCATGGCTGGTTATTGCTGACTGGCACTGAAACACTGTAAACAAAATGAGAGGTGAAACAATTCAGTACCACATGCATATTTTATGCTTCTTTCTTAAAATAAACGCACATCACAAAGGCTCAGTGCAATGACAGGGACCAACGAAAGCAATTTGTAGTACAAAAAGGTTTTAACAAAATACTGAGGTATTTCCAGGTGGCAGCAGTTCTCAAGTTCCACACAGTAGTTGAATGAGCATCTACATTTCACTTCTAAAATTAAAGAAGAAACCTAATGCTGCTTCCGCTGACAATTTTGTTAGGTATTTTACCATATACACAGTATCTTAACTTTTAATGCTACCGTTAAAGTCTTTTTAATTAGTTAATTCATCAGCACCTGGACACTACCATTTAGACATGGAAAAGCTTTTTCACTAGGAGGGCAGTGCAGCACTAGAACAGGCTGCCCAGAGAGGTCAGGTGGAAACTTCATCCTCAGAATTTCCGAGACTCCTCAGGACAAAGCCTAGACTGACCTGACCCACTGCGGTGACAGTCCTTGACCTAGTTAGGGGCCTGACTAAGTGACCTCCAGATGGTTCTGCAATCCACATGCGTGTGAAAGACGTCCTACGAATCTGACTGATTTCAAATTAATCATCTTGAGAGTGCAAGTTGTTACGAGAAAGAGACTGTAAATAGAAACTATTGTTTACCAGAGCTTCTGTAGCACATTTTCAAGTACATAATGCTCTATCTTGAGGGAGGAAAATGTACTATACATAGAAATAAAATATAACCTGTGGTCCATCTGTAAGTTCATCCAATATAGATAGAACATCCTTTCTCCATTTCCCTATCGTGCACTCCTCGATATTACCATTTGAACTTCCACATCCTGTATAGTCAAATCTGCAAAAGTAACCATAAAAATGAGATTTGTAGTACTGTCTGCAGCTACACAGAATCTAATGAAACGGTACTATTTAATCAAAATTAAACAGATGACAATGTATCACATTGCTTATTTTCTTACTTGGTCCTGCTTATCTTTAGCATCAAAAAAATCACATGAAAGGAGATTTAAATGCAACATATACAATGAGGTGATGCACTATTCTTATACTGTGACATACAAATAACCAAATTTACTAGGATAACTCCCAGACACATAGAATTTCCCTTTTAGCAAAAATGTGTCAAGCTGCATTTTTAAAGATATTTTTAATATGTAAAAGACCCTTTCAAATATTACCAATTAGAAATATTTATAAAACTCAGCATTCCACCAGCCTATCAAAGGAGAATCTCACCAATTACATACAAGATCCTCTAAAATCATACAAGTCACTGGATAGTTTAATCAGATCTTGCAGTTAAAAAGAATGCTAACAGTGATAATTCACAAAAATTAGAATTCCTGTCCCTACACCCAGAATTTGTAAGCTTTTTCCTTTCTTCTTTTTGTGCTTGCAGCCTGAACATAGCACACAGCACTGACTAGACTACAGAAATTTATCACAGTTTTCTGAATTACTTTCAGAATACATATTTACATGATTTACCTCAGTCTCTCAAAAGACAAAGCCTAGGTTTCAAATGCACATTATCACTGCAACGGAGATACCTTTAATCTTTTTAAAAAACAGAGTCCATGTTCCAAACCAAATGCCAAAGTCTACATTTACTACTAAGAGATTAAGGAAAATTAATCTCAGTACTTATGGATTTTTTTTCTGCTAAAACCATTCCCCCCTCTTCCAAATGATGATACAATTGTTTCATTTTCTTGAGAACACCACTCTGAATGTACCTGATGAAGGCATGACCTAGAGAGTTGCAGAAATCCTCAAGGGCAATTGCTTTCTGACCGTTCATATTTGAATTAAGGCCTGGAAGGAAAATAATCCCTGGATTCCTGCCTTTTAGTCTATGGTAAGCTAGATTTGGTCGATCTGGTCGAGTAAGGAAGCTAACCGATGATTTCGGCCTGCAAACTGATAGAAAGAGCTATTTAGTACAACCATCATGATAACTTTGGCAGAAATACTAATATTTTATAAAACTGTGTTTCAGGAAATATCGGCATATTATTTGAAAATAATATAATTAGGCTCAAGTGAAAAAAAAATAGTCTCCACTACATTCTTCAGTGGTTATAACTACTATTGATCAACCTGGAAGGCAGGACCGACTGAGATTCATTCTCAGATCATTTAGCGCCAACCGCATAAGCAGCTGACCCAGCAATTAGCAAAGGGGTTGACAGAAGCTGAATGCCAAGGTCTGCTATACCTCCTTTTCCCTCAGCTTTTATATTATCTTGAATGTTTACTTATTTTCACATGAAATGATACTTTTCCATCTGTTTATTTTAACTTTATTTTTCCTTTTGTTTTTTCAGGAGTGAATATCAATAAATACAACTTTGGGACTGAAGTACTATGCATGAAAGGAAGTTTGCAATTACATAAGATGGCAAACTTCTGAGGAAAGTTACAACTGAAGGTCAAAACCGCAAGTGGGTCAAAACTCCACATCCACAAGGTCTGTGCAGGAGACAGATACAAGGGGAAAAGTTATAAAAGAAAGTGGGAACTGGGAAAGAAGCTTGCAATTTTACCTTTTCTAACATGATGAACATAAACCAACATTGGCATAGACCATTAACCAAAACTAAAAAAAAATAGCCAATAAATAAATAATATCTAGCCTTTTGGGGGCATGTCATCAACAGCTATTTCTGCTTAAGCTAAGTATTATTGTCAATAATACTGAAAATAAGTAAGGTGATAGGCTCTGTGTCAAGTTATTTAGCATGTGCCATTTTTAACACGAGTCTTTTTTTCCCAGATATGAAGCACAGAAAATAAAAAACAAAAACAAAACACCTCTACATTTTCTGTAAATACAGAATACAACTGAACACGTCCCATAAGAAGAAACAGAGTTGACCTCTGCAGATCTGTGACGTTCTTAATCATCTTCTAAAGAGGCACAGATATCCCACCACACGATTCGGTATATTCTTGCCAGGGCAGATAAACTATTTTATTGTTCGTGCTGTTCTACATCTACCCAGAATAAAATACCACTTCAAAAATCTAAGTATTTGCAAATATTTAAAAAATGTAAGATTGTTTAGTTCAACTTCTGGCAACGTGATCTGCTACACATTATTAGAAGAAAGTCTTCCTGCTGGTGTACTGAGAACTTACGACATACTTTGTTTTGTTCAAGACAGCAAACCAGACATACTTTGAAAGTGAACATTAGGTTGGACTGTTATTCATATTAATAATCATCAAAAATTTGAGCCGGTTTCAAACAAAGAAGAAAGTACTCATTATCATTAATACTGCAATGAATCTCAACCAGCATTACCATATTTAATCTAAGTTTAGCTGTCTATTGTGGGTGAAGGTAAGTGATCTGTACAGAGGTGACAGCAAGAACTAATCCACTTTATTATCCCACTTTGCAAAATAACTTGCTAAACTGAAAGCTTGGTCTAGACTTCTGATAAAACTCTGATACTCTTAATTTTTAGAATAAAAGAGGACACGAATACTGCAAATCAGTAGTGGGGTACAAAGCCCACACTACCCCAAATGAAAGATGACGGCTCCCTGGTTACACAACTGGTAGATAAACTGTGCAAAACCAGGCCTTGGCAGTATTCACACCATTTAACTGCTCTGCAGCATTGGATTCTGTTTTCAGAGAGATTACAGTCAAGCTTTTTGTATTAATTTGTACATGCATGAGTAAAGGTGCATGCAGGAAAGATGCTGGATATTACAAAACACTAACAGTTAAAATTTAAGTTAAAAATTGGAACTACAGATTGAAAAAATAATAATAAATCTTTCCTGAAAAGTTGGGACAGTTTTTTATCCTACTACTACCTTATCCTACTATGCTGCAGTTATTTTGAAGGGGAATAAATATCACAGTAAAGGTGTATTTGTTCAGACATATCTACACTACAGCTTTTTGTTTGCCTGTCTGTGCCAGTAAGTCAGCCACTTCTTCAGCTGCCAGCAAGAGATTAGATACGCCAGAAAGTGCTGAACTTGACAGAAAGAATTAGGAATATTTTTCTCTCCCATAAACTCTCATGGCCACCTCTGCAGGGGTTGGTTTCCACCCTGCAGCACTCTGGAGGGTGCCCTCAAACTCTGTCACTGAGCAAGATTTAAACTGCAGCTGCAAGACAACTGCTATCTAAGATACCCCACAAACCAGCCTTGTACATTTGACAAGCGTCACTGTTAGTGCACCACCAGCAATCCTAACATAAATAATGCAAAAACCTAAAGCCACCAGCCCAGCCAGCCAACCTGAAGTACAATCCACACGAATCAGGATTCTCTTTAGAGTGGTCAAGAACATTAATAACTGAACATCCACCCAGTAACTTCTTCTCCAGATCTCACTGAGACCCCAGAAAGACCAGGGAAGCACTTCTGAAGGGTGCAGATTACCACAAATTACTGTTGGCAACAGCTAACTGCAGGGAAACCCAGGAGCTTTGTCTGATACTATGGAGGCACTGTGCAATTTTGTGTTATGACCAACAGCAATCATAAATGATGCTACACAGGTGGAAACCTTTACCAAAAGCCCAGGACATCCGCTGAGTAATTTGGGATGCTCAAGCACTGTAACCTACCCACTGCAAAGAGCAGTAGCAGACAAATGTTGCTCTTCTAAATAATGGCCTCTACACTGACCACCCTTTTGTTTTATGCAATCGCGGATACTACAGAGTTAAGAAACCCACGAGGACACCAATGGGAACTGCTGCTTAGCCCTCTCTCAGAGTACCTGAGAGCACACTAAACAATCAGATATTATCATCCTATAACCATTTTCCTCTAACCTTCCAGGAAAAGAAAAATCACTGCAAGCACTTTTTATGCAGGCACACAACATGCGCCTTTAGCAGCAGCAAACACTTTTATTCATTTCTACTTTCAGCAACCTCATATGAGGTTCAGTCTCTCAGCAAGGAAAGCAAACAGTTTTCTGTCAGGTTTAAGGAACTGGACAAATCTCAAGAAAACAGAGAAACACTGGATCTGGAAGAGCGAGAGCGCGGCCTTGTGCTTGGGCAGGTGTACACCCCGCTCAACAGCGGAGGCCAACAGGGCCTGGCGAGGCCTCACCCTCCGGCACATTTCACACCCACCCAAGCGCGAGGCCTGGGCCACCTCCTCCTCTTGGCAGCTCCTGAGGAAGCGGCAGCAGGAGCGGAGGAGGGAGCAGCCGCCGCGCCGCGGGGAAGCTTCCCGCGACCCCTGCGCCCCCCCGAGCCTCCTCCCCGCTCAGGCTGCAAAGCGGGCCACAACGCACGCGCACCCGTCACGCGCCCGCCAACGGACTTTAACGGTCGGGCGCCCCGCCCCCTCCCCCCCGGCCGGCCGGCGCCCGCAGAGCAGCGCAGGAAGACCGGCAGAGGCGCTCCGCGGCCCTTCCCTTACCCGGGAGCCCCGGCACAGGGCGGCCACCCCGCCCCAGGCAGCCCGCCGCGGCAGCGCCGCCCCGCACCAGCCCCCGCACCGCGCGCGCCGCCGCCGCCGCCATGGCCGCCAGCGCCCGCCCCGCACGGCGGCGGGCGAGGAGGCGCCTCAGTGCGCACGCGCCGCCCGCCGCGCCATGCGCACGCGCCCCCTCCCGCCTGCGGCCTGCCGGGAAGGGGCGCGCGTGCGCTGGCTCGGGGGCAGGCGGCGCTGCCCCGCTGCCCCGCGGCCGTTAGCGGCTCCCCGCGGCCGTTAGGGGGTGTCGGGAGCGGGGAGGTGAAGTGAGCCCTGCGCGGGGTGCGTTCCGCGGGGGTGCTCCTCGGTAGGGGCCTCTCTGTAAGCGGCTGGTAAGAGGCAGTCTAAAAAAGCCGAGTACTTGAGGTGGCCTCTAGCCGTGCGGATATCAGCTACTGTGTTGTACGTAGTTACCGGCTCCTACAGGCTCGGCCGGAAAGGCTCTTTCAAGACCCACCGTCCGTCCCTCGGGCACCCTTCTGGCAGCACTGGGGCTTAGCAATTTCTCCATCTGCTGGCCATCGGACGTAACTAGTGTTTAGTTAACCGTTATTCCACTCCGGAGCAATACTGGTCCAGGTAAATAAAGCCAAGGTTGTCCAAACACGGTTTTACTTCGGGAATGCACCCAATACTTTTTATAGTCCTCCGAAAAGACGGAAAATAACGGTACAACAAGTCGGTGCCTACGGAGCTAAGGGCCGGCCAAGGAGGGCAGCAGCTGAGGTTTCTAGGTGCAGCCTGTGCGCTTGGAAAGTCTCCAGCCCGGAGATGCTTAACAGTAAGGGTGCACCTGGCTCCCCTGGTCCTCACAGACTCACCATGAAAAATGGAGCCTGCCGGTCCAGTACAGGGAAAAACTGCTTACGTTACTTCGTCTTGATGTCCACGAACACAAAACACGCTACTCTGTATGTGTAACGACAACAGAAAACATACTGAAAGGGTCGAAACTGCAAAAACTCCTATGATGAGAGCCCTAACATCTCCTGCCATCAGTCACAATCAAAACAGAAGGCAAACTGAAAATTTTGAAATTCAGCAATTTCTCTTTTGTAGTTAAAATTTCTTTTTCAGTTTCCAGAGCTGTTTATTTACAATTTTCAAACTAGGTGGACTGTACAAATGAGAAAGATACATACAATGAACAGACTACACTCCTAACTGGACTGCCATTTCTGAAAGATTATTTTTTGTACCTGTTTTATAGGGAAAAATTTGGATTGCTTAGATTCATTATTACTGAGAAATACAAAATTGCTTTGTATTTCCAAATTATTTAAATTATTTAAATATTTATCCAAAATTATTTAAAAGCTGAAAAATCTCAAAATGAAGAATCAGGTGAATATTTAAAACAAATGCATTTTTAAAAACATTTATTGAAATGCCTTCATTGCATCATGCAGGATACAAAAATCGTGATTAGAAAACCTTTATAACCATACTTATAAGTAAAATCAAGATACATCAGGAAACAATATTAATTATATAAACCAAAGCAATTAATTTCTGATAGTGCTTTAAATCATTAGATTACAAGCTTCTTATGGTGATCTGCACAGATGATAACTGTCCCTTCTTTCATGATTCAAGTCAGAAGTGGTGTACATCATGCTAGACCAACCATGTCACCTGTGTATACCACAAAAAAAGAATACATACCCGTTCATTACAGATACAGGGTTTTAAAAGTACAGTAAAATATTCTGTCAGCCTATTTTTATTCTGCTTTCAGTTTTTAATTTGCTCCATCAAAAGCCATTTTCATTACAGAAAAATGTCTAACGCACTGTCTTCAGTTACACAGACCACATAGCACATACATGATTACTGGAATGGGGACCCTTTTTAAAGTCATAATATATGAGACTTTCTTGAAATTGTTCCATTAAATACGTTTTTGCAGTATTAGTCAAGAACGTGAAAGTGGTTTTAAATCGGTGACCACTCTTCCTCAGATTCAGTTACTTAAAACTTCTATTTTTTTAAAAATTTATACACTGCTTAGTGTAAACGCTGAGAACTTGCCTCTTTATTTGTATTCCATTTGACAGCATTACTCTGTGCAGACATGCATGTAAAAAAATGTTCTGGACTGAAATCCTGGCTTAATGAATTCAGATAGGTAGATGTTTTGACACTGGCTTCACAGGGATCAATATCTGAGACATTTGAGTAGTGTGTTCACTTGGCACAGAGTAAGATTAGAACCATACTAGGACCCGACTACATCAAAAGAAAATTGATGCAAGATCAGCTCAATCTATTCAACAAGGCAGATTAAGAAAACACTTCCTTATGAAAAGTTTCCTTCTAAAATAATATATATATATATTTTTTAATATCACCTTGTAGGGGAAAAAAATCAACCATTTATAAAGCTATCCTCTTGTTGTTGACTCCACAGATGTGGACTTTAAATATCCAGTTGGTGCAACTGGGTTATCTGACCATATAGAATATTGTAACAATGTAATTATGTTAAAAGTCAGGAAGAGTTTTGGCACTATTTGGCACCATTATAGAAAGCTAAAGTATAACTAAGTGTGGGAAAAAAGAAACATTATGATACAGGGATTTTATAACTCTTTGGCTCTGTTGTAATATTCAACTGCTAAGGCAAGTGTGTGTACCTTAGGGTTGCTTTTTATTTTTATTTTTTATAAAATACTTGATTAAAAGAGTTTTAAAAAGTCAGCTCATCATCTATAAATGTCAAATGCTGCATATTAAAATATATGCTGTTATACCTTTTTGTTCCATTACTAGAATTTTTGCATACTGATGAGAACACACACATTTGTAAACTGTTTAGTATGCTTATGAAGACATTCTCTGTATAGGAGAATTTGTACAGAACTATCACTGAATCAAAATGCTGTCACTTAAATTGCCTAATTTTCCATTTCAGAGCACTATGATTCAACAGCTTTAACTCTTCTGCTCCTGTACAGATCAACTAAAACAATCAACAGGTCCTCCTTTTCAATGCATTTATAAAACCCTTTCATTCTGCGGTTTTGGGTGCACATCATAAGGAGGATATTTCTGAGCATTCGCCAGCAATGTATGTGTTTTTTCAGATTTTACTACATATGGCTAACTTCATATGTTAAGTTATTGCAATGTGCCCTATTGCCCCATTTTATTATAACATGAAGTGGGTGTAGCCTTCTGCGCCTGTAACAATAACATCCATCCATATTCTCATGGCTTCTGGTGTAGGAGCAACCATATAGTATATCCGGTCATGTGTCTTAACACTGAAAGTAAGTAGTGGATTGGGACTCTAAAACAAAAAGAAGAAAGAAGGATATCAAAGGAATGAAATGAAACCAATTTATTGGCACTATAAGTAAAATTTATTTACAGGGAGATTTAGGACAGAGTTAAGGAAAACAATGCAATGCAAAATGCTGAGCACTACATCCTACAGTGCAGTCTTGGAAGCAGAGATGTGTTTAAAGTGCTTGCACCCAGCACAAATACTTTTTTTTTTAAATGATATACTTCTACTCTTAATTATTATACAGCAGTACAAGGCTCCCAATAGTTGTTTCATGTCCAAACAACAAGTAATTCCTTAGGCACCCCATTCAGAGGTCAAAAGCACTTCACCTGAAACAAGTCCAGGTGCAAAATACAAGTTCAGAGAGTTCACAGCCCTTCTAATTGTACATGTAAGGCAAGGGGATGCCATCAGCTGCAGGTACCAATTAACTCCCTCCCTATGGTCGGGGCATACTGCCATCTCTTGATTTGCCAAAGCCACTGAATTCAGTGGTCTAGCCAACAGCAGGGCTAAAGAATTCCTCCAGCAAATCCTATGTGGAACGAACACTTGGCACACAGACTCTCTCTCTCCTATCTCTATTTTCACTGATAAAAAAGTAATGATTATTAGTGATCTGGCTTCATCTTCCTTTTACTCCACTTTGTTTATGTGCAAGAGTTTTTATACTGTCAACTCTCCCTTTGTATTTACAAAAGCTACTGCACTTTAGGTACTGCCATATAATACTCAGTTAAAACAACAGTAACAAAGATTACCTTATATGCATTCTTTAGATGATCATAATAGACTTCTTCAATAGCTTGAAAATATATTACACCTTTTAATTTCGTTTCGTGTTTGTCTAAAACGGAAAAGAGAAAATGGCTTTTGAAAACTGAGATAAACACAGTACTTCAAGAAACACAAGGGTAATTTTCATTTCCACATCTGTCAGCTGATATAAATGACTGACTAGTACTTCTGCTTGTGAAATGCCCCAGTAATTTTCAACCTCTGTTATCAGTACAACAGTTGAGTTAAAAAGAGATATATTTCCTACTTCTATTTAATTTGTCTTCTTTTCAGCTTGGTTTCCAAGGAAATAAGGCTTTTGCAATTTTCCTATCTATCTGTAAGTCCGTGCCTTCACTAAAGCATCTGAACCTTTTGTCCAGTTTTAGCTAACAGAGGCACAGATATCTCTGAGATATTAAGTTCTTCCAATTCCATTGGTAGCTAAGTAGAAGAGAGAAATCCACATAATCTCAGCTAGGGCAAGAATTCCCGCCAACTGTCTGTACTGTTTAGACTACTGGATGGCCAGTCATCTCATAAACCAGCCAAGACTTCACATACTGCTGAACTGTTAAAACAAAGCTAGCAGGGCAAGATCCATGGTTTTCCTTCAAAGAAAAACTGCTATGAAAAGCAAATCTGAGATAAAATCTGATAGTAAAAGCTTTACATTAGAACAGCATTAGTGCTTTTATTTGTTTAGAAGTGCTTCTTCCTATTTACAATCTATAGTCTCAGGCTAATATTTATTATATATTTATTAATATTTATTTAATGTTTAACCTGTGAGGCTAACAGGTTGCAGGCAAGCTTCTGTGCAGCAGCTGCAGCAGCACTGTAATCGTCTGTACACTCTTACTCTGTGACACCTATGGTAAAAGCCAAATTAATTAGAGGTAATAAGAGGTTGCCACTCTTACAAAAAAGGGCCTTCCATTTGCTTCATAGCAGAGGTAAGAATGCCTGAATGGATAATGTACAAAACTGAAATAAAGGGTTGGAGTCTTCTCACTTAAGTTTTGATATCTACAATGGAGATATGGCTGAGCTAGTTGTTTAGTCTCCCTTTAAGGTCAATGGAGAAAAACAGCCACTGCTAGGGTGTAAATTCTAAACTATTTAGATATCTACCTTCAAGGGAGGCAATATATTAAGTCCCATTCTAAGAATCCAAGACAGGTTTTGCATCATCTGTAGCTTTTATTATGAGATTTAAAAAATAAACAGATTAAGAGCGTTTATTTTCTGTGCAGCCTTCATATAGCCTCCCCTTTGGCACTGATTTCTGTCATCTGGCAGACCCAACTGGGAAAAAGTATTCAGATAAGATAAAGCATTATTGCACATTTTATCCAGAGAGGAGAAAGAGATAAAAATTATTTAAAGTCTGGCATTATATACATACGGTGCCTTAACACACAGCAGAGATCAGTCTGTGGCCTACAGGCCACCAGCCTGCAGCCTGCTTGCCTCCCTCCCAGCATTGGCTAGTGAATGGAGAAGCAAGGAGGATACAGGCTGTGAACTTAACATCTTAAGAATCGCAATTATGATATGACCAGGACAGACTGACCATTTTCAGCACCCAGACTGAGCATCTTCAGCACATTTTCCTGCAGTGGAAGAGAACTTGTTAAATAATCCCAGATGGTATTAAGAAAATCAAAGCCGCACGTGACACAAAAGCACAAACTTCCTTCCAGTATTTTTTGCCAGTGTTTGGGGGATATAATGCTTTCTGGTCCCCAGTTTTTCCATTAACACTGAGCAGTCAAGCAGAACATCTTAAACAGTCCCATGACAGACTCTACAGTCATTTTGAACACTCATGAAATCAGCTTACATCCTATGAGTAGTTGCAAGCAATTTCCAAGCTTCAGATAATAGCTAAAAAAAAAAAAATCCCAGAAGCTCAGAAGTACACTGTTGGGAATCTCCCTGCCAACCCCAAGGGAACCAGAAGAAGTTCTGAGATATAAGATTACTACATTATAGCACATGCTTTACTAAACTATATACAACACTATAGAATATATGTCTATATAGTACAAGCAAGCAGTGATCCACTCTCCTTGCAAGCCCACCCTGAGTTTTGTTTACAGCAACATTTCAGGTACGCACAAACTCCTATCATAGTGGACTTTGTGGAGTCTCATGTTGCTTCAGGTCAGAAAATACCGACGTTTTAGTCATTACACTAAATTTTCAGGCTTCGGGATAAATTCTTTGTTCAGTACACTCACCGAACTAAAACAATACACCTATATGTTCATGTAATGTTCATTTATTCTGAATTTACAGCATCAATATTTGTATTTGAGGTCTAAAACATATTTGAAGATCTAAGCAGATCCCCACTTACACAAACAGCTGCATTTTTGCTTAGCTGGTACAGAATTCTCATGAAATTTTCTTTGTTGGCTGCAGTCCTTGAGACGTTATAAAAAGTTTTCTTTGGTAATTGAAATTGCATTATGGCAACTGTACTGCACTCAAAACTGAAACTGGAAATTATTAGCATAACTACTTAAAAAATGGAAAAGATCAGTACCAGATGGGAACACTGTTGTATGTTACAGGCCTTGCTAACCAATAAACCAGCTGTTAAGAACAAAATAAAAAAAAGAACTGTTTCTGTTTGTCATATTCTTCACAATATTATTGTAAACTACCAAAAATATTTAGTGGATATGTAATGAATTCAGATGATGTATTTTAAAAAAAGACAGACTGAGCAATGCATAATTACCATCAATTTTTAGTTCCTCATTACTTGCTGAAAAGAAGTAATGTCCTAAAAGGAAATGGAACTGTTTGTTTGTTTGTTTGCTTTTTAATACCAGATGTTTTCTTCTGCTTCTTAGCTACTACCATTCCACATAGGCCCTTGATTGACCTCCCCAACAATAAAAATTCAGAACACAAAGTAATTTTATGTCTTCCTCCAAAACTTCAAAGTCAAATTCAGTGTAGATTGCATAGCAAATTGTTAGATTTAAGAACTTAAGTCCCAAAGCTCTTAAGTTCCAGAATTCTGGTTTTGATTTAATATAACAAATTACTGTAATAGCTCCAGATAATGTATTAAGACAATTTAATCTACAGAAATCTGTTTTAGAGCATTTCATGTTGTTCATTTTAAAATTCTTTAGACTCTCAAAAATCTGGTGAACTCCTAAAGTCTACTGTGTATTAAACTTCCTGAAAAACTTTTCAGCACATAAAGTCAGGCAACTGCAGAAGCATTTCGTTTAATTGTTTTTAGTAAGTATCGCAGATTATATTATTTATGATGCAAAAAGAAGTCATTATGTCATTGGGGGAAGTAGGTAATAATTAAAAATAAGTTAGGTGGAACCACTATTATATGTACTAAGAATGTGATGATGACCTTACTTTTTTTCTCTTGTCTGTCCACTGTCTCCCTTTGTCAGTAATGCTTGTTTGTTTCCTATGTGTTACTAGGATTAAACACTACCAGGAAGGGACTACATCTTCTGTGAGTGTATGCATAAAATGCACCAACAAAATGCAACTTCAGGTTTTACTTGGGATTCCATCCATATTCGTAACATGACTGAGGTTGACAGGGAAACAGAGGGACATACATAGCCTAATAAGTGATCCTAAAAAGCAACCTACCTGCATAATAAGTAAAAGTTCTCTTGTTTCTGTCAAAAACAAACCATCGTTTCTTCCATGTTTTAATTTTCCCTCCCATCTTAATCAGAAAGCCTCGGCAGGTCTTCTCTGTGAGGGAGACATGGTAACAGGTCTCTATGTTGTGACCAGCTGTTTCAATGTGACTTCGCAGATCAAAGTCTTCTTTTCTAATGGGCAAGTAGCGAGTCAAGGGACGGGCCTACAAGAAAGAAAAGAAAGTAGTTTTTCTTAAACAAAAGTCAACTTTTCTCTTATGCTCTTTCTTTCTGCTGCAGGCCAAGATTTCTTTAAAAGAAAAATCCTTAAAACACGTATCTTTACAAAATGTTTGATACTTGTATAAAAGTGAGATTAGAGCATGGGAATATCTCAAAATCATCAGTTAGATAAACTGGTAGAAGAGGGACCAGAGCACAGATGGGTTGTTTTAGAATTAAAATGTGAATTAAATGTGAAAGGCCTGTGGCTGCTTTAGAGAAATCGAGTTGTGTTACACAAACTCTTTACATCTCTGGACAAGATACTTACTCTCTGTGCAGCAAAATGGGTAAATATCTAGGTTATTAACATTTCAGTATTACAGGTACTTCAATACAAAGTATAATAGAAACAACAAAAACATGCTCTTCTTAGGAAAAAGTAGTATTAGGAAGAATGAGAGTGAACTGTACTCCTTAGCTCGTTTCACAAAGATTGCTCTAAACAAAATATAATTACTTTCTTCTGAACTAATTAAATGTGGTTCATAATCGGCAAAACAATATAGAGAACTGAAGTACATTCCCTTTGCAAGAGACAGCAAAGCAGACAGGAAACAGTGCTTCACTCTTGATCGTGTTCAGGACTCTGCATCCCACTTGGATAGGATAAGTTGAGAGAACAATTCAAAGAGTGATTTAGGACCTTTGCCAGTTGAAGCCATGTGCTCGTTCTCTGTGCCTGAGAAGTCTGACAAAGAAAACTCATTATAAACCCAAGAGACAAAGTCTCTGGAGGCTCCTACCACAGTCAAGGCAGACAGAGGCTATGTCACAGGGTGATTCAGAACTGAAACCTCATTTAGGTGCTCTGAATCCCCTGTCAAAGAAATCAGTCCCTCTTTCGCTCTCTCTCCCCGCTCCTACATTGACTCCAGAGACGTCAGTAACCTGGAGAATCCAGTCCGCCCCTGCTCCATGCCTAAAGTTAGCCTTTAAATACCACTGTGAGTCACAAATCTAAGGGACTTTCTCTCATTGCATTCTCAAGCGTCTCCTTACGCAATGGGAGCTGTGTTGCCTGTAAGAACTTTTAGCACCCTTCTAAAATTATGCAGTCCTTTACTATACAAGCTGGAACTAGCTTTGGCATGTGCAAAGATGGAGTTCCTTCCCCTAGTTTACATTTCTAAATGTCAGGAAGTGCTGGAAAGAAAAAAAACATTATAACCTTGAAACTGGATCTCACTGCACAAAGGAAGTAAAATAAATAATGAAAAAGCACAGTTCATTCTGAAAGAACAGTTTTTTCTTCCTACTAGTTCAGCTATTAGTGTCTCTGCCAATTAGCACTGTTATTACAATGCATATGCATTCCAGTTATGAATGAAGATATAAGCATGACATCATTGTTTACACCAAGCCTGGGTTGTCATTAGAAGTTCTTAAAGAAGAAAAAAAGACAACATTTAAATGAAGTGTACATAAAATTTAAAATTTGGTAATTACAAGAACACAGGGTTGAATATACTAAATGAGAAATAGCTTAAAATTCCTATGTGACTGTCCTATTACTCTGATTTTTTATCAATTAAAAAGGCCAGTTATGTAGGAATGTTGAGAAGAAATATGATAGTAACACATAAAACAGAAAGATTTAGCTAAGATAACACAGATAAAAGCAGAAAGATATTCAAATAGGATTTGGAAACTTCCGCACCCATATACAAATATTAAGATGGACACATTAGTTTGCTATGTTATATTAATAAAAAAATGGCTGCCTAATTCATTTGCTGTACCATGTACGAAACCTCATTAATTATGGTGGAATAAACAAATAGGTAAGACACTAAACCTGAAGAGAGCTCAAGATACCACTGAACCCAAAAAGAAGCACAGAAGATGTAACAGGTAATACTGATTTTACTAAATCATGTTTCTTCTTTTGTGTAGTCCTCATAATGGTGGAAAAAACGCTATTCTCTCCTTAAAGTAGATGTGGAGGTGGAAAAACATTTTTTTTCTCCAGTCAACTATTTTGGAAATGACAATTCACATTCCAAAATATTTTATGTATTAAAATGGGAAAAACAAACAAATAAAAACAAAAAGCTCACAACGGTTTATAAAATTAACTCTCACAAATTTCTATTGTTCAGATTAAAATACTGTGCTACTCAGTAACAAACCTTGTAAGATTAAATTTATGCTTTAGATACAAGATGGTAAATAGATACCTATGTTATTATTTAGATTTAAATGAATACAGAGAAATCTATCTGAGGCTCCAAAAGCCCAAACGAACTTTAAGCAGCACAATTACATCTTACAAGTACTAAGTCATTCTATTCAGCTGGAAGTAGCTTAGCTTACCAGTGGCAGAAATAAATTCCACATCTACAATACAATTCATGTTTCTGTATCAAGAGTTAAGCCTTGCACTAAAACCATTTCATGTCAACATATCTCACCTGAGCTCTTTGTTTCTCACGTATCTTAACTTCTTTTTCAATTAATTTTTGCCTCTGGCTAGTTTCTTCTTCCAATCTTTTCTCCAATTGCTCTCTGCGACGTTTCTCTTCTTCCAGAGCTCGTTTTTTAGCTTCCATCTCCCGTTCCTAAATACCACAACACATGCAGAACTCCAGTTATATGTGAAATTATAACCGATAATATATTTCAGTCCTAGCTAGGACTAAATCCCTTCTTGCCTTTCAGGTAGGCAGAAGTGTATACCCTGCAAAGTAGACTGAGATTGGAATCAGAATCGCAAATATTTCTGCTCTAGAAATGCAAGTTGTTCATAAGCAACTCTCCTAGCAGGTGTAGGAGCAATACTGATTAGCTTCTAATATTAAGTGGCCCTGAACTCACTCATTGAGAGAGCAGCTATTGCATATGGGCTCAAAGATGCAGTATGAGACTAAGCCGCAGAAAAACTGAGCAGAGAGAGGCCCTGTTTTTTAAGGCCCTGTTAGGCATTAATGATATAGGGCCTAATGATTCATTTAGGAGGGTATTATCTACCCAACATGCCAGCTCTTAGTTTTAATCACAAAATTAGTTGTTTACCCTGGTCTCAAGCAGCCTGGTCTTTTCAGCATGCGCTTGTTTCAGAAGTCTCTCCATCTCTTCTATTCTTGCAACATTTGAAGTGCTTGCACTGCACACACACACACAAATCAGTTATTTAAAACAATAGCTGGTATGAAAGCCATATTTTACAATACAACGTTAGTTAAGAATTGAATCTGTATTTTTAAGATCCAATTCAGTGCAGTAGGCACTAATTACAAATAATGTATAAAGTACACAATACTCTCTCAGTTGACATGTT
The DNA here is from genome assembly GCF_028389875.1 of Rhea pennata. Taxonomy (NCBI): domain Eukaryota; kingdom Metazoa; phylum Chordata; class Aves; order Rheiformes; family Rheidae; genus Rhea; species Rhea pennata. The sequence goes on along the minus strand of NC_084663.1, from coordinate 99,063,411 downwards.
GTCCATACCGAGTTGTGAGAAATGCAGACTCGGATGTCTAAAAATGTGTCCCCTGTGATTTGTCATCTTCTCTCAGATAACAAAATATGGATGGAGGCCGTTACCATGTCCTAACAGAACACACCACCGATTCTTAGAGCTGGCATTAGTGATCATCTAAATATGCTTTTCAAGTCTTTCTGGCTATGGGTTGAATCTGTTTTGTGTCTCTGAAATCATCATCAGGAAATGCTAGATAAAAATCAGGAGTGTTAGGAGACATCCATAAAAGACACTCAATGGCAGAGCAGTGTCAGAAAGGATCTACCAGTTAAAGTACCCAACAAGCCAAAGTAACAAGGGTAATCACAAAGAGCGCTAGATCCTGGCCTACTGCAACACAGCTGTCACTTTGCCTGTCAGTTTTTTTTTTTTTTTTGCTCATTCTTGCAATAGAACGATATTTGGATGACATTTTCACTTCCAGTTTCTTTTTGAAGGTGGCATCACTTGTGTATCTGGGACTCAAAAGCTCTGCTGTGATAAGTATCTCTCTTACATGGTGGGAGATGAAGAGGATCCTAACACATACAGCTAGTAAATCAGTTTATAGAGCATCTCTAGTCACAGTAGGCCACTAGATCACCACACAGGTTTTGTACACAGACTTTCCGTATTTCTGTCCTATTTCTCATGTCACTGATTTACTATGCCTGCTTTGGAACAATGTTCCAACTTAATGTAATGACTAATTTTCCTTTAAGTGAAATTAAAAATGCCTGAAAGTACCATAGAACATCCTTCATGCTCTTTGAGTCACAGTGATGTTTTGATTCTAGTACAGGCATCATAGTCTTTAAGGATTATTTGTGCCTCTTGAGGCAACACTCTTGTAATTAATAATCCAGAGAAGCCCATCATGAAAGAGTCAGTTTTCTGTTTCATATGATCTGTTGGAAATTTAATCGGTTGAGTACGTATCCATGTGCCTCAGTAGATATGCATTCCATAATATGAAAGTCACTCTTTACACATTCTAAGAAGGTGTTTCCATTTCATCCCTAATTTCATAACAAGGCAGTATTTGGGAGAGGAAGTATTATTTAAGATTCTCTGCTAATACGCTAGTTCTCTAAAAGCTCTGCCAAAACGCTTACTTTCTCTTGCAAAGGGCAGTATCTGGTGTCTTGTAGGTAGCCAACAAGCAATACTATGCATCTTTCCTCTAATACAATTTATTTCTTTCATCTCAATTTAACAGACATTTCAACTGTGGTATATTCATATGTGAATATGTTCAACATCATGGTCTCCATTTTATTTTTCATCTTATAGTATTCATTAAGAACAGTTAAATATTAGGTATGTTACCATTACCAGTGTCATTAGACTAAAGCACAACAGTGTTAGAAATTGAATAAGGTCAAATGTTCAGGGCAGAGAGAAACTTGACCTGAGATTATATTGAAAACTAACTGACCTCTCTAGTGAAAGTAGGTGTCAAATGGCAGGTTTATTCATGCTTCTTAATAGCAGATAGATCACTGTGAAGGGACTAAGGTAGAGTGGAAGTAGTCCCACTATGTGTCATAGGCAAGAAAGAAAACTACAAGACCAACATCTTCAGCTTTCTGAGCGTGCTTCTGCCGGCTATTTCTGGTAAGACTAGGATTTTGTCAACAGCAGACTGCTAAGAGAATGCTCTTCCTGTGTGATAATCTCCAGAACACATTTCTCTGTCTGATATTGGGGAGACGTTTCATGAGAATATAGTACAATGCGAAATAACATACCTGATTTAACCCAAGCCTGCAGATCAGACAAATCCAGCTGAAATCTATCAAAGCTGTTGAAGCTTATTGTCTCTGAACAAAACCCACAAAATCAGGCCACTGACTTAGATGCCTAAACCTAAATTGGGCCTTAGTACATCTTGTTGAGAGGCCTACAAAACCTGAGTCAAATAACTTTAGTAAAACCAGTGAGCCCGTAAGTTAAAATAAAGTAAAACATGCAAAATGGTTTAACTATAGTAAGTTCTCCCACACAAAACTGGTCAATACCTCATACTCAACTTCGGTAACTTATCAGCTTAATTAAATCCTTTCACTCCCAATTTGCTTGTCCTCCTCACAGAAATTAATGCATAGCAGAAAATCATAATCTCTGAAAAATCAACCAGGAAAAATGAAGTTGCTAGTCAATCAACCGATCACAGGATCATATATTTCGGTGAGCTAACAAACTGCACTGCAAGAACAGTTTTATTTCTCCTGTACTTTGAGCACAGACACTTTCTGTATTTCCAGCAAAAAAGGTAAAATATGCCTTATATAGTTTAAATGTGTCAGAACAAAACAACATAGGTTTTTTTCATCTGAAGACTGATATGGCTAGAAAGGATTCTCAAACACCATCTAAAACAATATGAATTCATTTCAATTAAGGAAATCTTTGTTAAAGAAGGAAATTAAGTTGACTATCTTCCAAGAATTATTAACAGATTCAGTCAAAGCTCTTTTTTCTTCCCTCAACTAACTGCCTTCTGAGAAACCAATATATTTGTTCTGAGTTTTTTTTGTTTGTTTGTTTTTGGTTTTTTAAATCATGGTGGCTGGAACCTGCAGGAGACAAATGGACAAACAATGCCAGTGAAATGCAACAGCAGACAGGGCTCTGAAATCCTAGATGGAAGATTCCATTTATAAGATGGCTCTTGGGTAGTTCAAGCAACATGTGCTCTTCCTCCAAAATGGTCAGCACAGTGAGATTTTTTACCACTGCCACGTTAGATAACTACCAAGGTAAGACTATAATTCCCAGCCTGTGTTAGGCTATTGGAAACTAGCCAACTATATATCTATTTTAAAGGGAACTCTTCAGAGCCAGAGTCCTAATGCTTCTACATAAAAACAACCAGCAAAATCAATTTCACTGGTATTTTCCAAGACTCCTAGTATTGCAGTGTTAAGGACTACAAGAGGAAATGAGTGGGCCGACACCCTTTTACAGGAAACAGATGCTGAATAAAACACGTTAGCCAGAAAGCTATCCCGATGTTCACATGAGATTTTGAATCCTTTGACAATGTTGTATTTAATTCACAGCCCCTACCTGCACTTGTGAAATTACTGGGGTAGGACCATGAGCAGAAATGAAAGCACTATCATTAAACCCAGATTGTTAGAAAGAAAACTTGTCTGCTCACAATTTTGAGACTTGGCTGGACTTTTCTTTTTACATAAATGGAAGATTTTTTTTTTAACTAGTGTCTGAGCTGACAATCTCCTAGGGTTGGAGAAGCACAGCCTAGGGTTTTAAGTCTTTTCATTATTATCTCTTTGTTTTTACTGAGCCACAAAAGGGAGAGGAAATGCCAAAAAAATCTAGAGGACTCCAAAATGTTTCAGCATAAGTAATTAAGTTAGCATGCTGGACATGCAGAACAAGTGTACTTCATCACTGGCAGATGGCTTTGAGAAATTTCCTATCACCAGAAATCTGTAGTGCACAGAGAAGGAAGTTCAGCCATTATTTACATCTGAAAAGAGCATCAATGACTTCTTAATTTCTGTTCAGAGCTGACACAAATTTCTGTATAGCCTTTAACTGGTCACTTAGCCTCTCTATATTTTCCATCTTCAAATAAACAGATAAGATGACAGTTAAACTTGATGAAATGCTACACAAATGTAAATATTATGCCCATCTAATATCTTTATTTTCTTAACCTGTTAGCAGTATTCACATTACTGTAGCATCAACATCTACTTTTTTTTTTTCCTTTTTAATATTATAAACCTATGACCATTATAAGGTCAAAAATGAAAATTATTTACCTGGAAATGTTATCTGGTGAGCATGCTGATATGCTTGTCTCCATACTGTCAGAACTATCTAAGCTTAATGTATCAAAGGCATGGTCCTTGTAACTACGATCTGGGTAATGGAAACTATTCAAATATACATTTGATTCAGATGCAGTTCTGCTGTAGAATTCAGGAGATTTCTGCCTGTGTTCTTCACATATACGTTGATGGTTATACCCTGCAGAGTACAGAGGAAACACTTATTTTACACAGGAAATCCTGTGACCTGAACATAAAGTGTTAGCAGCGCAAGCATTTGGAATACCAGCTCAGATCTAACTGCATTGTGACCTAGCTACTACAATGTTACAGTTAATTTCATAAAAGAATCATAACTGAAATAAAACCTATAAATACTCATTTTATCACTGGTG